>NW_008360320.1:1257599-1294091 GCF_000622305.1 Nannospalax galili | reverse complement strand
TAAATGATACCATATATCAAATGGACCTAACAGACATCATTTGAATATTCCGCTCAAGCACCAAAGAAAACAGTTTCTACTCAGCACCTAATGGAACTTTTTCAAAAATTGACCACATCCTGGGCCACAAAACAAACCTCAACAAATACAAAAAATTGAAATAATTCCATGCATTCTATCAGACCACAATGCAATAAAGCTCAAAATCAACACTGGACAAAGCCCTAGTCACTACTCATGATAATTAAACAACATACTCCTAAACAATAAGTGGGTCAAAGGATAAAATAAGAAAGAAATAAAAGAATTCCTGGAATTCAACAAAAAGGACAATACAACACAACACAACCTCTGGGACACTATAAGCAGTCCTAAGAGGGAAGTTTATAGCTCTAATTACATACATTAGAAAATTAGAGCCCAATTAAATGACCTAACACTGCAGCTCGAGACACTGGAAAGGCAAGAACAAATGAAACCCAAACTCAACAGAAGAGAAGAAATAACAAAAATCCGAGCAGAAATCAATGAAATAGAAACAAAGAAAACAATACAAAGAATCAATGAATCCAAGAGCTGGTTCTTTGAAAAGCTAAACGAGATTGACAGACCCTTAGCCCAGTTAATCTAAAGAAAGAAAGAGCACCTCCAAATCAACAAAATCAGAGATGAAAGGGGAAACATCACAACTGACACACATAAGATCCAGACCATTATAAGGGAATATTTTAAAAACCTATATGCTACTAAATCTGAAAATCTTAAAGAAATGGATATCTGAAATCATTGGAGCCACCAAAGTTAAACTAAGAAGAGATCAACAGTTTGAACAGATCCATAACATGTAAGTAAATTGAAATGGTAATACAAAGCCTCCCAATTAAAAAAAGCTCAGGCCCAGATAGATTTACAGCAGAATTCTAGCAGACATTTAAAGAAGATCTACATCCAATACTACTTAATTTATTCAAAAAGATAGAAATGGAGGGAGAACTTCCAAATTCCTCCTTCTATGAAGCCAGCATCACTCTAATACCCAAACCATGTAAAGACACAACCAAAAAAGAAAACTATAGACCCATATCCTTAATGAACAGATGCAAAAATTCTCAACAAAATACTTGCATACCACATACAGATGTAAATAAAAAAGATCATTGACCATGATCAAGTAGGCTTTATTCCAGAGATGAAGGGATGATTCAACATACACAAGTCAATAAACATCTTTAATCATATACATGGACTCAAAGACAAAAACTATGTAGTAATCTCAATGGATGCAGAAAAGCTTTTGACAAAATTCAGCATGCATTTATGTTCAAAGTCCTAGAGGAAATTGGACTGGAGGGAACATACATCAACATAATTAAAACTATATACAACAAACCCATAACCAACATCACTCTAAATGGAGAAAAACTGGAAGCATTCCCATTCAAATCAGGAACCAGACAAGGATATCCACTATCTCCACTCCTTTTCAACATAGTGCTTGAAACTCTTGTTAGAGCAATAAGACAGGAGAAGGAAATTAAAGGAGTACTAACTGGAAAAGAAGAGGTCAAACTATCACTTTTTGCAGATGATATGATACTATACCTAAGAGATCCCAAAAGTTCCACCAGCAAACTCCTAGAAGTGATCAACCAGGTCATAAAAATCTACAAAAATCAGTAGCCTTTCTAACCAATAACAAGCAGTCAGAGAAAGAGCACAGGGAAACCCTCCCATTCACAATAAAAAAAAAAAAAAAAAAAAAAAAAAAAACATCTTGGAATAAATCTGAGCAAAGAGCTCTACTATGAAAAATTTAAATTGTTAAAGAGATTGAAGAAGACACTGGGAGGTAGAAGGACATCCCACACTCATCGATTGGAAGAATTATTATTGTGAAAATGACCATCCTGCTAAAAGCAATATATAGATTCAATGCAATTCCAATCAAGATCCCCATGACATAGTTCACAGAACTAGAAAAAAAAATCTTTAAATTCATATGGAAGCACAAAAGACCCAGGATAGCCAAAGCAACTCTGAGCACAAAAAGGAATGCTGGGGGGTTTACTATACCAGATCTCAAAGTACACCACAAAGCTATAGTCATAAAAACAGCATGGTACTAGCACAGAAAAACCCACATAGATCAATGGAACATCACTGAAGACCCAAGTCTGAATGCATGCAATTTCTGCCACCTCATATTTGACAAAGGTGCCAAGAACACACAATGGAGGAAAGACAGCATCTTCAACAAATGGTGCTGGCAAAACTGGATCTCTACCTGTAGAAGAATGAAACTAGATCCTTATCTTTCACTTTGCACAAAAGTCAACTCCAAATGGATCAAAGACCTCAATATGAACTGGAAACCCTGAAACTATAGAAGAAAATATTGGCAGTAATTTATAGGATGTAGGTTTAGGTAGACTCAGAAAAACAAATGACATATGTTCTCCCTCATATGTGGCTCCTAGCTTTTTTTTTGTCATTAAACTAAATAGCTTCTGTACAGCAAAATAAATAAATAAATAAATAAAAAATAAAATCAAAAGAGTAAAGAGAAAACTCACAGAATGTGAAAAAATCTTCACCAGTGACACATCTGACAGAGGTTTAACATCCAGAATACATAAAAACCTCAAAAAACAAAGAAGTGAGAAACCAAATGACCCAATTAAAAGATGGGCTAAAGATCTAAACAGAGAGTTCTCAATGGAAGAAATAAAGATGGCTAAGAAACATCTCAAAAAGTGTTCAGCATATTTAGTAATTAGTGAAATGCAAATTAAACCAACTTTGCCCCAATCAGACTGGCTAGGATGAAGGGAACAATTGATACCAAATCCTGGTATGGATGTGGAGAAAGGGGAACGCTCATTCACTGATGGTGGGATTGAAAACTCATGCAACCTCTATGGAAAACAGTGTGGAGAACTGTTAAAAAACTAAAAATGAATCTACCATATGACCCAGTTATACCACTCCTTGGCATAGACCCAAAGGACTCATCCTATTGTAGAGACACTTGAATAACCATATTCGTTGCTGCTCTTCTCACAATAGCTAAGATATGGCAGCAACCTAAGTGTCCCTCAACTGACAAAAATGTGTTTAACAAAAATGTGGTATATTTACACAATGCAGTTCTATTCAACAGTAAAGAAAGATGTAATAATGAAATTTTCAGGTAAATGGATGGATCTAGAGACTGTTATACTAAGTGAGGTAACGCAGACTCAGAAAAACCAACGATGTATGTTCTCACTCATATGTGGATCCTAGCACCAAATCCTTTAAAATTACAGGTCCTTTTAATAAGATGATGCTGTACAGCAGTCTCTTCTGCATGAAATAACTACCACCATCACGACTTCAGCTAACCCTGATCGCTAAACATCATTGCAATTGGGCTTGTTGATGGTTGTGCTCATTCTTTGAAGGAGGGGAAGCAAGGTCATTGGACCCTCACCAGAGTATCCAGCAACTCTTCCCAGCCAACTGTATGTAATTTGACCCTGATCACATGTGGTCTCCTGGATTTGGGGAGGGCTAAAGTATACAATCTGGGGAAGACTGGGAGGAGAAGGCATGACCTATGCTGGGTGAAGGCCTTCCAGTGTGTATACACTCAGGTCATACATACACCTCATAACACAGTTATCTCGGTAAGTGCGCTCAGTGAATTCATTGGGGCTCCAGTAAAGGATTGATAAAACATTGTCTTGACACTTGAACCTTAAAATGGAATAAGCATTGCTTGATATCCCCAGGAAGAGACTTCTCACAACAGATGGAAAATTTATTTGTTAATGCTATTATGTTTCATAATTATTAAAAGAAAGAAAGAAGTTAATGCTATTATGTCTCATAATTATTTTTTTAAAAAAGAAAATGAGAATGTAAAGGATGTTAAAAGGATATGGGAAAGATATTCTCCAAAATAGAAAAAATGAGAAAGCCTAAGCAGGTGATGAAGGTCTGTGTAGGTTTGTTACATAAAGGATGAGACAAAAAGACTATACATATAATCTTAAAATTTCTATGGTCATGGTTTAGTCAACTAGTTTAAGGAACAAAATATGTATCTAGTCAAGGCTTATCTGAAAATATTTGGTTTTTTATCCAAGCTTTGTTTACATAGCACATGGTGATTGAAAGTACCAGACTGGTGGAACTGGCCTTGTTGGATATTTAACAGCCATACTTTGGGGTCTGTACTGGTCTGGTAAGAGGGATTTAAAGGACAGTTTTTTACCCCTTGCCCTCCAAGGTCGACTAGTTTCCAGGGGACTATGGAGCATCCCTGAAAATGTCCTGTAGTCGAGTCACCTGTCCTCGTGTTCAGGGAGGTCATGGAGACCCCACGAGATGGACTTGAACCAGTGTCCATTCTACAAAGAGGAGGGTCAACTCAGAGGAAACATCTCATTCATGCTTCCAGACAGGGTCGAGTGGGAACTCTGACTTATCTTCACATAGATGGAACTGGAAAAAGAGGAGCCAGGGGCTCCTCACAGGCCCATGTGACCCCTGAGGAACAGATCCTCAAATGACCCTATGTCATGTTCTATAAATGAATCCTATAAACCTCGCTTCTTTATCTTAAGCTGTTTCTTTTGCATTATTTTTTATTTGTAGGTGATGCATTTTATGATTTATTTATTTATTATCTTTCCCATTCCTTTTTATTAGCACATATTAATAGTGAGGTAATGATTCTCCTATGACATTTCATACATGTATGTAGCAGACTCTGATGATGCTCACCCACTCATTGTCCCTTTCTTCTCTTCCTCCTTCTTCTCATTCCCTCCTTTTCTCTAAAGTCCCCTTCTACCTTATGTCTCTTTAAAAAACACAACCTAGATTACACATAAAAGAGAAATGGGAATTTGTCTTCCTAAATCCAGATTATTTCGCTTAATAAGATAATGTTCTCTTCCATTCATTTTCCTTCAAATAAGCATAATTTCATTCTTGTTTATGTCCAAAAAAACTGCTATGTATAAAAAATCTAACAAGAAGGAGAATAACACACAAAACATTAAAATGTTTCAACAAAGAGACACTGATTAAAAAGATGATCCAAGAGTATCAGAGCTTCTGTGGGCAGAATGGAGCATCCAGAATGTGTTTTCCCAGATGCAGGGAGATTTTAGTACATGTTAAAACGGGCTTGCCAAACTTCAAGAAGAAATACAAAATACAGCCAACACTGCTTGTACAAATGCGCAGCTATTTGGAAAAAAAATCAGTACTTTTCCTTATTTCTAACAAATTCCAGACTGACTAAAGCTCACAATACCTTAAGTAAATTCTTGCTAATCTTGGACTAGAAATGATGCTTCTCAGCATAGCCAGAATCCTGTAATAAGTGAAAAACTAGACTGGTTTCAGAACTAAATTATTTAAACTTTTATATTTAATATAATGTATAACCAATAATGCAAAACAAGATGCTGGAGAGCACTGACTGCTCTTGCAGAGGACCTGGGTTTGATTCTGTAACTCCAGTTCCAGGGAATCTGATACTTTTTTTTATTTTTTGGTATTTTCCAGACAGGGTCTCCCTGGCCTGGAATTCGCTATGTACACCAGGCTAACCTCGAACTCACAGAGCTCTGCCTGCTTTTGCCTCCCAAGTGCTGGGACTACAGACATGTGCCACCAGGCCCAGCCTGATACCTTCTTTTGACCTCTGAGGGCATTGCATGACACAGGTGCACTTACACACATGCAGGGAATGCACTCATGCATAATATAAAAATAATAAAACATTCAAAAATAATGCAAAACAATATTAATAGCATAGAAAAACATAGTTGTCAAATAAGTTGCTGTTAACAGCTTAATTTAATAAGTAAAAAGTTCTTGGAAATCAACAGGAATTGGGCAAATTATTTTGTAGGAAGCTGAACGTAGAATGTATGAATGCAGGCCATATGAAAGGAAACAGAAACCATCAATTGTTAATTTTTCACATGCATTGGTAAAATGGATCAGATATAGTGCTTCCTCTTCTAAGCAGAGAGGATACAATTACTGACAATATTGCCCATAGAAAATAGGAATCTGTAAGCAACTGCTAGTGACACAGGCAAAATCAGGGTCCTCTCTTAGGGCCTTTTTTGTCCTTAATGAAAGAATTTAAGAATGGGCTCAAACAGAAACTTAAAGATTATTTTACTAGAGTATAAAAGAAAAAATAAAAAGATCAAACAGGGTAGGCAATCCGAAAATCTCAGTAACTGCCCAGAGGAGAACACTGGATGGAGGAAAAAGCCATGCCTTCTAGGATGGGCGATCAGACACTTGTCGGACCAGCAGCCACATGCGTGGGACCAGCGGCCACATGGCGGGGAAGGGAGCTTTAGAGAGAGTCAAAAAGCAAAATGTTGGGGAGTGTTGTGGAAAGCATGCTTAGAAGAGAGAAAGAAAAAAGGGGGGGGGTTTTACCTTTCTAAAAAATTCAGAAAAGTGGGCAGATTTACAAAGCTACATTGTTGCTCTCTGTTAAGCTACTGCGTGAGGGGCTCAGGGGCTGGGAATTCTGGGTAGGAAAAAGTACATTATCTCATTCCTTAAAGCACTACTGATTCCTCTTCTCTATTTAGCATGGCTTAAAGTGAGCCCTCCTTCCTACTCATGGTCCCTTAGGCAGATGATTGACCGAGCCCAACTGGAATATTAAGTCTCACCCTGACTAGGGATTCTGTTCCTTTGACCAGAAGAAATTTTCTCTTGATGGGCCTTTATTGCTACTGTAACACTAGGTTTATAGTTCAGTCTAACTTGCACATTGATTAAGAGTTAGGAAGATCAGGCTGGAGAGATGACTCAGCAGTTAAGAGCAATTGCTGCTCTGGCAGAAGACCTGGGTTCTGTTCCCAGCACCCAAATGGTAGCTCACAATTACCTGTAAATCCAGCTTCAGGGTATCTAATGTCCTTTTCTGGGCTCTGTTAGCACTGCATGCACATGGTACACATACAGACAAGCAGGCATACACACAACTACACATTTGAAAAATAAAAGGAAGATCTAAAACTAAAAAGGTGCTGAGATAATTATAGCTTCATGGTTTTTTGTTTTTTTTTAATGGTAGCTCACAATTACCTGTAAATCCAGCTTCAGGGTATCTAATGTCCTTTTCTGGGCTCTGTTAGCACTGCATGCACATGGTACACATACAGACAAGCAGGCATACACACAACTACACATTTGAAAAATAAAAGGAAGATCTAAAACTAAAAAGGTGCTGAGATAATTATAGCTTCATGGTTTTTTGTTTTTTTTTTTTTTCTTTTTTCTTTTTTATTGTTTCATGGTGCATGTGTAGGGGTGAGAAGACATCTTGTAGGAATCAGTTCTCTCCTACTATGAAGGCCCTAGGGATTGAATTTTAGGCCATCAGGCTTGGTATCAAGTACCTTTATCCACTGAGCCAAACTCACTTACCCTGTGAATTTTCTTAGAATTTGTTTTATAATATAAATTTTTTAAATAATTAAAATTTTAAGGACAAGAAAAAATAATAATCGCCATTAATGATTGCAGAGAATCAATTCTGTAGTTTCTTTAATGACACAAGACTACAAGAACACACACATGCTCCTGAGTCTTACTGAGTTCGAGTTAACTGTGTAGTAACCTCTAAGTAATTTTCATTCTGTTGGGTGGGTCCAGTCATTTTCACCTAATAACTTGTTATCTCCATGAAGTCTTCATTTAAGAAGCATGCCAGCCATTATTATAGATAGATATCTGGGGTACAAGGACCCCACCTGCCAATTATGGTTACAATCTGTTGCTCAAGAAGGGCAGGACAGATGAATCTGCTCCTAGCATGATACTTTCATATGTCCCATTTGAAACTGAGTGGGCCACACCTTCCATGAAAAGTAGGCATTTAACATGGGCAACAACTGATATTCTAAGAGATGCCCTTTGTTATTTTGTACGTACTGATCTTAACTCTTTACACCATTACCCAATTTGCATCTCATTAGGAACTCCATAAGATTATCACTCCTTTTATTGTTTTCATTGTCTAAAAAAACTCATCGCTTAGGCATACTCCCTAAAGGACATAGATAGAATGGAGCTCATGTTCTAGTTCAGCACTTCGTGCTTCATATAGTACTTAGTGTAGCATGTAGTGAAGAGATTCTGTTGGGAGGACAGGAAAGAAAACAACTGCTGATACATGTGAACATTTACGCTCAGTTTTCAAAGCTGCTGTGTCCTGTCAGGATGGTCTTCACCAATGCCTAATGGCTGACAGGCACGACAAAATGTACAGAGTTAAAATTTTCTTCCTGACAAAAATAAAATGGGGCTAGAATTGTGACCCCTGTACTGAGTGTCTGAACAGCAGGACCTGACCCAGTCTTATTCATATGTGTCAGAAAGGGCTTCTGTGGATATAAAAGCTTTGGGGAAAGAGGTAGTAGTTACCTTGGAATCTATGGGGGCTGGAACTTTAGATTGAAGTGACTAAAATTTGAGTTTCAAACTCAAACAACCCTGCTTCAAATAGGACTGCATGTGTGGACTTGCCTCTTGAATAGCAGCAGCAGTAGCAGCAGATCTGTTGAGTGGTTTAAATTCCCATTAGGGTTCCAGTTTTGCCAACTACAGTCAGGGTGAGTTGAGTGGGACTCACTCTGTTGAAGCTGGTCTATAGAGCTAGTTAAGATGCTTTCCCATCTGGGAAGAGTGTGTGAATCTCACTCCAGGGACAGCCAGGAGCAAAGAAGATGGTGGTTTTGGACATGTGAGGTACTGCAGGGGAATTCTTGGAAATACTGGAGGGCAGTATGACTTAGAGGAAAGAGACCATTTCCTAATAATCAGAACTATAAGGTACTGAGTGATATACCCCAGGGCTAATTATTCACAGACCACACTGAGAAATGCCATTACCCTGGACACAGTCTTCATTCTGGGATATTTGGAAGAAATGAAGTGTCCTGAATGAGGATACCTTCCTGGGAATTTTGGAAAGAGAAATGGCATCTTACTGGTAGGAAATATGATTACCAGTTCAGTACAGGCTTTGTATTTGGCAGATGGTCCAGAATACTAATTAAGATAGAACCATTTCATCTAACCAAACCTGATGGAATTGAAGCTAAGAGATGCTGCCACGTTCACCGTCTAACGTTCAGGAACACTGTGTGGAGTCATGGTAAAGTGGCAAGCAAGAGAAACCCATTTCTGCCAATTAAGTGTAAATGTTCCAATAAATCAATGGGCCAATAAATCAATGTATTTAGTCCATAATAAAGATATTCCTTCCTAGTTATCTCCATGGATTTGAAATCTAAATTTTTTTGTGGTGAGTTCTAATTCAAAACCATCCCTAGCAACTAGGTCACTGAAGCAAAGTCTTTGGGGATCTGAAAAATAGTGTATATATACACACTGCCCATGGAAGGCAGGATTGGAACTTTTGCTTCACAGCTGTGGACACACACCAAGTGTGAATACGTACTTCCATTCTTCACACTTTCACACATGAAGAATAAAGCCAGATTGCTTTCCAGGTTGATTAATGTAGATAGAAGTCATCCCATATATGGAATGGATCCACTAACCCAACTCACATCCCCTTATTACCAAGCACTGAAACTTGTAATTAACCTTCATGTGAGGTACAGGTGCTTGTTTATCCGACCCTGACTTCTCACCTGTTACCTTCCTCCAACCCCAGCTCTTATCACTTTCATCACCTCATGATGTGGTACCACTATGTGTTGAACGCCTCCTTCTGCAGTAAGTGCAAGGGCAGATATAGCCATCATGTGGAATGCAAAATGACCCTCTGGGAAAGTCGTGTCACACCTGATATTTGGACCTTCAAATGCTGCCTGTACATACTTTTATGACAATGTGTATTTTCTTTTTGATTGTGTAAGCTTTTCATAAAGCCTTGATCACTTTAATCCTTCTGTCTTCCTCAACAGTGTCGTAGGTGAGGGAACCTCTCCAAAGCTGCCTTGCTCAAGTCTCCTGTTTCTGTCAAAACAGACAGGGCTCCTGATAGTTTCTGTCTTCTTCTATATTCCAGCATCAGCATCACCATCTCCAGACTTCCACCTCACCGAAGTCTTATTTCTGACGTCTGCAGCCACCATGCTCTCTCTCACAGCAGGAAACCTGCACTACCCTGGAAGGAAGCTCATGCCCCAGGGTTCCTGTTCCAAACAATCACCATAGGGAAGCTAGTTTCTATCATACTGTTTTCTGTTGAAAATCTGTTTTCTGCTGGCAGAAAAAAGGAAGGACTCCTGCAGAGGTAGGGAAAGGAGATGAACCCTAATCAGGCTAATATGATTGTTATCCTATGATGCTTGTTTTGACTCTTAGGTATTATCTTTTTCTTGTTGGTGATATTATCTGGCTCATGATTGGAGTTGCTTTGCAATGAGTATTACTTTGTAGGTTTTCTCCAATCACTTGCTTGTCATCCTACCTGAAATCTTTGGGAACAGTATCATGTCAAAGAACACAAGCCTTGGTTTTTCTCTTCTGTATAAATTTTTCTCACTGGTTTAAATTTCTAGTTATTTCAGTTTAGAAAGAAAAGTTTGTTATTTTCTCTCCCTTACATATCTCTCTCCCAGCCCTCCTCCTCACTTTGCTGAGTTCCATGGTTGGCTACTAACTGCATGCTTAAGGCACAGATGTAAATCAGTTCCTTAATGGCTATAGATTTCACATGGAGAACTCCACATATGTTTCTCATTTTTCTCCCTTTTATTCTGCATGCTTGCGCTGAATCATTTTATTGGCAGTGGGGGAGATGCCAGAGTATTTACAAGATCATGGTGGTGGGAGCATGCTGCTATTTGGACTATGTCTGGATAAAGCCAACATAATCAGTCAAAACGGAAACATTTGGTCAGCACCAATAGCTGAGGGTATTTAACCAAACTTTGTCAGTTTGATGTGATTCAGAAATAGTGCAATACTTAGTAAACATTTCTATTTCTTAAAAGTAGAGAGCTTTTGTTTGAATGTTGTAAGGTTATAGCATCTCTCAGGAAAATAAGGTTATCTTTCACTCTGCCACTAAACAGACACGAACACATTGCTTCACCATGCTGTGACTCGGCTTCCTTCTTTAGAACTGACTGCAGCTTAATGTTATTTTTTCAGGCTATGCTTGAGAGTATAATGAAAGCTGGAAATCCTCCAGCAATCATTTTAAGGGATTTCCAGTCTCCTTAAAAAATCCACATACCCTCTAGAAACTTAAGAACTTAGGACAGATGACCTTGAAAATTTTATTCACATTTTTATGATTTTAGGAATCTTTCTTTCATGGTGCTGATGGACTTGTGCATCCTCAGCCATTCAGTCAGGTCAAACTCTTGGGGTTCATGCGGTTATGTGGGAGCTGTAGTTATGAAAAAAAAAAACATATTTCTTCCTTCATTGATTTCCTTTGGGGGGCGGCTCAAAGGATCAGGATGTATGAGGAATCAGAACTGAGGCCTGCTTTACAACCAGCTGGGAGTGACTGACAAGCACCACCTTCTGGAGAAAACGTGAAGTAAATATCAGTTAATGATCCCTGACACAGTCACGCTTTGTTCAGGGATACAGGGTAAAGGTTGCTCTCACATTCTTTATGCAATCCCTCTTACCTTATTCTAAGAGTGGGCATCTACCTGTCTTCTCAGGGGCATAAAAACAGGTTAAGTCAGGAAATTAATTCTGTTCATTGAAATAATGCCACTTTTCATTGGAAATTATAGTAACGTAACTCAAAGCCTTTGAAGATAGATACTGGGCTGTAGTTTGGACTAAACACTGTCAAGTGGTTTAAATGCAACCTGACATTAAAATGTTAGTGAAATAAGTTAAAGTGCCTAGAAGAATAGGGAAAGTATTAAGAAGATAGCAAAGGTGGGCATGCACCCTTGTGTGTTATCACACCACTTGGGAGACTGGCAGGAGGATCACAAGTTCTAGGCCAGCCTGAGCTACATCAAAGGGAAGGAAGGAAGGAAAAGGAGGGAGGGAGGGAACAGAAAGACATGAAGGAAGGAAGGCAGGACAAAAAGAGAAAAAAGCTATTTTAATATAATGATGATGATTAATGTGTGGGCTAGTTTTTTGTCAACTTGACAAAAACCTCAGTTGAAGAATACTTCCATGGGACTGGCCTGTGGCCAAGTCTGTGAGACATTTTCTTAATTGTTGATTGATGTAGGAGGGTTCAGCACTCTGTGGGCAGTACCATCCCTAAGCAGGTGGGCTTGGGCTATATAAAAAAGATGATAGCTGAGCAAGCCAGGGGAAGCAGGCCAGCAAATGGCATTCTTCCATGGTTTCTGCTTCTGTTTCTTTTGGGTTCCTGCTTTGAGCTCCTGCCCTGACATTCCTAAGTGATGGATTACAACAACCTGGGAACCCCAAAAGTTGGTTTTGGTCAGTGTTTATATCACAGCATCAGAGAAGCAAGCTAAGATAATGAATTAAAATAATCCTTGATGATAGAGTCATAGATAAAAGGCAGCAGAAGAATATTTGGTTTAAAAGATTTATTTTAACCATACAAAATATTTTGTGGTAATTAGCTAAATATGTTTTATTTTTATAGATATTCTTGATTTTCTTTTTTCTCCTCTGTTCCTCTGGGATCAGATCAAACCCCACATGAAATTATGTGTCTCATATGGATTCCTAAGAGTGCCAAGTTCTATAAATGCTTCATTGCTAGTTGACTCAAATATGAGAAACTATCCAAATTATATGTTCCTTTTGCTTTATTGTTAATCAAAGAGACAAGGATGGCTATGTTTCCTCTGAAAAGAGCTTTTTCTTTACAAGAAAACAAATTCTTGAAAACTCACAATACATCCCAGAAAACTTTTGAGAATTGAGTTGGACAACAGAAGTTTCCCTGTAGCCTGTCATGTTCCAGAACTGGCTTGGTCACCCAGAGAGATAAATCAAGACATGAAGTAGACTATGGAAGAGTTGCAGAAATGGGCTTTTGGAAATATAGACTTTAAATTTATTCATATATTTCTCCTGGCATGTTTAATGAAAAGGGGGTGTTGATTGTTTAGTCCCAGACAGAATTTCTATGACCTGCCTAAAAATCCTCAGTCAGCCATGCTTTGCTTCTCCCAATGGGGCTATTAGCCATTCCATAGAGCTATATTTATTTTCTTAAATTTACTTTCCAGATGGACATATGTATCTTTCCATTAAAGCCAAATGTGGGTTATGAAATTGGAGAACAATAATTAATCATGCTGGTGAGAGCACCTGAGCAAGGCAGACTGAGAACATTCTCAGGAAAATCAATAATAAACTAAAAAGGACTACCATATTTGGGATATTTCCTGGAACTTTTCAGATATAGATGTATCTTAACAGAAATTTTGTGCAATGAGTGTTATTCTCATTTTATAAGTAGAGGAATGAGTGCCTGAGAGTTAGTAAATGGCAGGAGCCAGGATTTGAACTCAACCTTGTCTGGCTTAGGTTCATGTACCTGCCACTCCACAGGAGGGGCTTGAAAGCTAAGCATTAAGGTTCTAGTTCCATGCTCAAACTTGACCACTTTGGAGGCTTCCTAAATTGCACAGGTTTCCCCTAATGGGTGATTGCTAAGTATAGAATTTTTAGCATTTCACAAAGACAATCCATTAGCAACATTTTACCACTAAATAATATGTTTAGTCAATAGCTGGCAAATATCTTTAAATAAATGTTGTTTGTCAGCCACCTCAGACTTCTCAGCTAAAGCACTGTTAGCACAAATGTGCATGAAGATGGAGACTTCATCCTTCAGGAACACATTTAGAACTGCTGCTGTCATCTTAGGGGTCTGTTGAGGCCCCTTAAGGGGAAACTTTTTCTTCCTGGCTAAAAGAATGGAATCTACTTCTGACCCTAGTTGGGCACATGACATTCCGATTTTCATCAAAGATGAGAACATTACACACCATTGTTTCCTTACTTAAAAGTTAATCCAGCTCAGCCTGTCAATCACCAAGCCAAGAGACCACTGTTCAGGAAGGTTGATTCACTTTAAGTCATGCTAAAACAATGGTAGAAGTAATTGTCTTTTTAATGAGCTAGTGTGCTTATCCTTCCAGAAAACTTGACCCTGAGCAGATGCTTGCAGAGCTGCAGATACAGGAAGGAAACAGGGTTCCCTCTACAGGTTCTTAGTCTTATTAAAAAAAGAATTTAAGAATGGACTCAAATGGAAGCTTTAGGACAATTTTATTGGAGTTTAAAAATAAAATGTCCAGAGCAGGCGAGCTGTAAATCCCAGCAGCTGCCCTGAGAAGAATGGAGGAGAGAAGAAAAAAATTATAAAAAAGAATTAAAATGTCATTTTAAGTCAGCATGGAGGTCAGACACATGATGGACTAGCAGCCACATGACAGGGCAAGGAGCTTTAGAGAAAGAGTAAGGAAGCCCAAAATGTTGGGGTAACCCAAAGTGCTAGGGAAAACATGCTTAGAAGAGAAATAGGAGAAATGAAGGTATGCTTTTCTGAAGAATTCAGAAAAACAGACAGACTTATGAAACTACCTATCAACTGTATTGGGGAGAGGTGGGGATTCCAGGCAGGAAAAGTTCAGCATCTCATTAATGCATTAGTAGTTACTTCTACCTATCTCTTAAGCAAGGCTTAAGGCGAACTTGCCTTCCCAGTGGTGATCCCATGGCCAGGTGATTGACTGGCCCAACTGATAGACTGGGTCTCCACAGAGGCCAGAGATATTTCTCGCTTGACGGGGAGTTTTTTCTTCAGGGGGCCTTACCTGCTGCTGTAAAACTCCTATCATGGAGCACAGCAGAACCCGCCCTCTTCTGAGTTACTCAGAAAACTGTAACTATTTTTACTTTCTCTTTTTCCAATGCCTACACATGCTTCCCCTGATGTTCTGGGCTTCCTTACTCTTTCTCTGAAGCTACCCTGATTCCCTTTTACCCACTATGTGACTGCTTAGAATTAAATGGCTTTCTCTCTTCCCTTCTCTCCTAGCCTGGCAGCTGCCAAGATTTACAGCTTGCTTACCCTGTTGCTTCTCTCTCAAACTTCAATAAAATTGTCCTCAAGCTTCCTTTTCAGTTCATTTAAAACTTCTTTTATTTGGCAAGACTAAGGACCCCAAAGGAACTGTTTCCCTAGTAACATGGTGACCACCACGGGCACCCTGATTTCCCTGGTAATACAATGACAGAAATACTTCCAACTATTTCTATAGAAAGGAGAAAACAGAAGCTTACAAACACTGGGCAGATAAACCCTAGCAGGAAGAAATCTCAGCCACACTCCTGACATTGTGCCCCTGGGAGAAGTTTTGATAATTACCTTGGCAAATTTGGAAGGTTGCACTGCTTTAAACTTGGCATCTAGACAACAAGAAAAACTGTAAGTAAGCCAGGACCCAGACCAGCACTGGGTGCCCCTGAGACAGAGCAGATGTAAACACAGACAGTTGTTCAAATTTGTCAGTACAACCTATCAGTCCTTCAGCCAGTAAAGTTGAGAAAATAACCAGATATGCTTTCCTATAAACAAAGAGAATTGGAAAGGGTGGGAAAGTGACATGCAGGTTTTGAAACTGCTGAAAAGGGGGATATGCTGTGCATTCAAGCAGCATGGGAAACATGGCTGAAGGCCCTGTGCAATGCCCCTGGTGGGATTTGGAACTGGGACCAAGGAGACCTGAGGGGAACTGCCAGTGAAATGAATGGGCACCAGTGCTGGAACTGTTCACACACTTCACCACACACAAAGAAGAAATGTTACTCAGATGCTTCATTGGGAATGCTCTGTAAAACCTTAGTATGTCTCATCCTGAGTTAAGAGCACAAGTCAGGCATGAAGGAGCAGCCCTTAATCTCAGCTACCAAGGAAGCTGAGGCAAGAGGATTGTAAATTCAAGGCCAGTTTAGGCTATACAGTGAGCTTAAGGCTAGCCTGAGCAATACAGTGAGACCTGTCTCAAAATAAAAGAAATATACAAAATAGCATGCATGAAGTTCCAATGTTAAGCCCTAGTACCTGAAAATAAATGTACAAACTGGAAGAAAAATGCTTCCTTCCTTCCTTCCTTCCTTCCTTCCTTCCTTCCTTCCTTCCTTCCTTCCTTCCTTCTTCCTTCCTTCCTCCTTCCCTTCCTTCCTTCCTCCTTCCCTCCCTTCCTCCCTCCCTCCCTTCCTTCTTCCATCCCTCCCTTTTCCCCTCCCTTCCTTCCTCCCTCCCTCCCTCCCTCGTTTCCTTCCTTCCTTCCTTCCTTCCTTCCTTCCTTCCTTCCTTCCTTCCTTTCTTAGCTGCCTTCTGAAACTACAAATTAAGCCCAGGACCTTGCCTATTGAGGTACGCTCTCTACTACTGAGCTATAACCCTGAACCCAAATGTTTTTTCCATGGGCTATTTCATGTAATATTTCAGTTTGGATCCCAAGTTCGTTACTGAAATCCTACCTGTTTTCCTTTTGGGTATTTTACTTCAGTTATATCAACATGTTTGGAATTACCAGGATTCCAGTAGAGTTTTTGCTAACCAAGAAAAGGATTAACAAGTTTTTCTCTCCATCATTTACAATAAAAAAAAAATCCTTCAATAAAATTAAACAACAGCATTAAAGGGCACTTTAAAAAGGTGTTATAAGAATATAACCCTAATAGGGGCTGGAGAGATGGCTCAGCAGTTAAGAGCACTGACTGCTCTTGCAGAGAACCCGGGTTTGATTCCCAGCAACCACATGGCGGCTACGAACTGTCTTTAACTCCAATTCCAGAGGAATCTGAAGCCCTCTTCTGACCTCTGCAGCATTGCAGGACAGGTGCACTCACATACATACAGGCAATACACTCATACACATAAAATAAAAATAATATAACCCTAATAAAACTAGCCCCTTCCCACTTATCTCAGCATTTGTCACACACAAAAGAAACACCCACTTTACATAAGGTAATGTAAAGTAATTTAAAGCACAGGAAATCAGTGGAGATGCAGCAAAGAGATCTGCCTTCCACAGTGGAAGCAAAACTTTTTAAAAGTCTTAATATTTTCCTCCAAGGCTCCACATAAGCAGAATGGCTAAGGACTTGTCTCCATATACATACACTGGGTCTCCTTGAGTTGAGCTTACATTGACGCTCCTCTCTCCAAGTCAAACTTGTATTGCCACAGTTTGGAAGGGCAAAGAGAAAAATTTCCTATGGTTTAATGCCAACCCATGAAGGGGTGTCCTTGAGACTCTGCCTAGGCAAGGGGACCTCAGCAGGTAGATGCACTGCTGTTCAGCGCTTGGATGCCAACTGGTGGAAGGATGGGTTGTGAAAACTTCCAGGTGAGATTATTCACTGGAAGTGAATACTCAAAACAGGGAGAAATTCAAACTTGAATGACTGTGCTTATTTTGAGTGAGTGCTATTGCTCTGGTCAGGTTTTTTAACATCGAGAGCTTTTTCTAAAGGCAGGTGTGTGAAGGGCTACCATGAACAGTAACATAGACTCTATGTGTGGGATGTGTGTCTAGACTGCCTGCAGGTCTGGGCAGAGACTGGTGAGACTAAAGAGGTTGATATCCCAGGACCATATGGACTTCAGAACCAGGAGTGGGAGCCCACATCTCAATGGCCTGTCATAGGTGGGCTAGGGAAGTAAAGATACAAACTTGATGTTCTGATATTTGCTCCACACAGTGAAAGCCCTCATAGTCCTCACCAGTGACTTTGACGGGCAGACTAACACATAACACACAAGTGGGAAATTTTTGTTGAATGGAGATAATGTGAATAGAATGAATCTACTTACAGATGTTCTGGAGGATTCTTTGAATTCCTCTTCTACTAAAGAGAAAAGTGGTCTATGATTTATTATTTGATTTTAAAAGTCAGCTTTACTTATATTGAGCTTATGGTCAGCTCAATGTTTAGGCAGAGACCCTGGTGAGGAGAGACCCATGAACTCCCTGCAGGGGACTTTCTTGAGGAGCTAACATTAACAGATGACCTCTAACTCCCAGGTTAAACTACAGCTCTGTGGTTACTCATGGTTCTTGACTATTATTCAGACAATGTCTTGAAGAGGAAGCAACCAATTAGAAGGAGGACAAGGAAGGGACACACCTAAAGTCCTGCTGCTCTCTGTACTCTGCAAGGCAGTCCATTCCACATTACTGGAGTTACTACAAGGGATAATTCCCTTCCTCCTCTCCAACCCATCAGAATTTTCTTCTTAAAGTGCTGCATTTTCCGCATTCTTTGTTGATTAAAAATGTTCAGTAGCTGCTTCCTGCTTGCTTTCTAAATAGGATCCAAACTCTTTTGTGAGTTATTATACCTCTGTGATATTCTATCACCGTTTGAATTTCTAACTTTGTACCCACTCTGCCTAGGAGTAGCTTTACACCACTTCCTGACTGTTCCTATGACTCTTCATTCTCCTCTGTTGCAGTAGCAAGGAAGGCCC
Organism: Nannospalax galili; assembly: GCF_000622305.1. Lineage (NCBI taxonomy): Eukaryota > Metazoa > Chordata > Mammalia > Rodentia > Spalacidae > Nannospalax > Nannospalax galili. Next base: position 1,275,616 of record NW_008360320.1, on the reverse strand, counting down.
CTTGGGAAAAAGTGGGGATCTCTGGCCTGAGTGTAGACTTAACTTTCCAGTTTTGCTTTTAGTGACCTGGTCGCAGGACCAATCCTGGGAAGGTAGGTTCATCTTAAGTCATGCTAAAGAGTTAGACAGAATACCTAGTGCATTCATGCAATAGTGATCTTTTCCTGCCCAGAATCCCTGCCCTGGTGCAGGACCACAGACTTGAAGCTGTCTGTAAGTTTGCCTACTTTTCTGAATTCTTCAGAAAAGTGTACCCTCTCCTTTTCATCTATCTCTTTTCTAAGTATGCTTTCCCTTACACTTTGGGCTTCCCCAACATTTTGGGCTTCCTTACACTTTTTTTAAAACTCCTCACCACGTGGCTGCTAGTCCCCCCACATATCTAACCTCCATACAGGCTCTAAACAGACACAGCTATACAACTTATTTTTTCTTTCTCCTCTCCATTCTCCTCCTCAGGGCATCTGCTGAGATTTATGGCTTGTCTGCCCTGAGAATTTTTCTTTAACCTCTAATAAAATTGTCCTAAAATTTCCACTTGAGTCCATTCTTAAATTCTTTTCTGAATGATACTAAGACCCTGCCCCCAAAAGGTGACCACACTTTCTCCTGTATCACTGCCAAGTGTCTGCCCCTCTGTCCACCTGTTCTTCCCATCACTTGAAGCCTGTCTCCGGTGCTGCCTCTTCCATGAAGTTCTTCAGAACTTTAAGAGTTTGCTCTTCCTTCACTGATGTCATTTAAAAATGGAATTTAACATATATTTTCTTATATTTTATAGTAAGATGATTGAGGCTCTTACTAAACATTTGCTTCTCAAGACCATCTGAGATTTTTGTCTTCTCCATATAGTTTATTGCACTTGGTACTGCAGGAGATATGAAAAGGGTAATGAGTCAAAAATTTAAGAATGAACATTTAGGGTGATGAATATTTTGTATTCAAGTATAGATGTTGGGTACGTGATATTCTGAGTACACTAATTTCTCCTATTTTGTTATTTTATGTAATTGAAATTTTGCCATCATACAAATTCCTTAAAAGAACAAGTTAATGACTAAGTGAACTATTCTATCTACCTAGCAGTTATCTGCCAAATGGAATTCTTTCTCTCTGTCTTCCTCCATTGTGTGAAAAAGAGCAAGATGAAATGTGATTGCATTTCTGTATAGCAGCGTGACTGTATTGCAGAACTAATTTCTCAGTTTTCCCTCTTATGTTCAGATTGTCTTTGCAGAGTGGTGATTTCTGTAGTGCCCACAGCCTTTGGTCAAATGTGAGTGGAGGAATTACTCTGTACATGCTCCTGTCTCTAATCTGAATGGCATTGGCTTCCAATCAGACCAGAGGAGGGAGAAGAACACCTAAAACAAACACAGAAACCAGGCTTGGAAGTTTCTGCTTTTCTCCTGATTCTGAAGGGAGTTAATCTGAAAATCTATAGACATGCAGGTACTCGCTCTTCACTATAATTGTAAATCAATGCCCTCTACAGATCTCTGTAGTCCCTGAGCTTCTGAGAGTGTTTTATAATTTGCCACAGAAGACATTTTAAAATGACATTTAAACACAATATTTAATAGGGTTTAAACTGTGATTGTGAATGGAGTCATTTTACCTCCTATGACCTTCCCATCTATGAATGATCTGCCTTTGAATGCTGATGGAATGGATGAGTCTGTGGGCTGAGCATCCCACCTCTCCCTTCTACTGTGCACTCTGCAAAATGTCACTAGCTTTATCTTTCTTAAACACTCCCTGACTCAGAAATATTCCTAGATACTTAATACTTTTCTTGTAAAAAGCCTTAACTTCTTATGTCAGTAGTTGCTAACCTTATATGCACATTAGAATTGCTTGATGGATTAAAATTTTTTAATTGGATTTTTGTTTTTCATACAATGTAATTTGATGGAATTTAGATCCCCTGCCTGCATATCCCTTTACTATCCCCACCCAAATTAATATACTCTATTATAAGTATAAAATAAGGCCTATTGAGTCTAATTTGTGTCTTCAATTGTCCTTCAGTGTGGCTCCATACACTGGAGCCTGATTAACGTACCAGGCGTCACCCCTGAAAGAGACCGTCTCCCTCCAAGCAGTCATCAGTTGTCAATAGTAGGGTTGGTGTTTCTTACATACTTCTACGTCTGTGTTGTGATTTTGTCTGATTTGAACTTGCATAAAGGACTTGTGCATGCTGTCACCATTGCTGTGAGTTTATATATGTAACTGAAAAACTGGCTGGCTACAGGCCCTCAGCTGCTCCTGGGGTGTTAATGCCAAGCTCTGACAGTGTTGCAAGAAATGAAGGCTTTTTCATCTTAGTGGCATCTTGGTTGGTCACTCTCTGCATTCCGAGTCTGTGTCCCAATCCTGCACCTCTAGGTAACAGGCAGACTACAAGAGCAAAGTTTTATTTGCTTATTTTTCCCTTGCATAAAAATGAAGAGAGAGACAGAGTTTTAGATGTCACAGCTACTCTTAGGTCTTTCTCCTTGGGAAATTGTTTGCTACCATTTATGTCATGTAGTCTAAGTGCCAGCAGTTATGGTCTGTTGTGAGATGAAATCTTGAAAGAAAAATGTGATATCACTGAGAGTGGCCAGACAGACACTGCCCCTAACTCATTTTAGGAGCTGTTGATGTCTAAGCTTTGCTACAAGATCTGGGGTGGCTTTATCAAAGCACGTTATGACTATACTTCTGAAAATGTTCCTCTTTAGTCATCATTATGAGGTAATGTATTAGGTAATGTCTTGAAAACTGGCCAGAGGCCCAAAATGTCAACTTTATTGCAAACATACCTGAAAATAACTATGTTGGTTATTATTTTTATACTATAATATCTTTGGAATGCCCCATAAACAAAAATTAATTGTGACAACGCTGTCTCTGTAATAAACACAGCCCCACTGATAACCCAAAGAAAAGGCTGGGACACTCACTAACACTTTGGAGAATTCCTTTTCTCAGTCCTCCATGGTGCACCCCTTGCCTCAGCCAACAGAGCCAACTTTAAATTACCCAAGGTTCACTAAAACCCACAAATCATCCACAATCGCATTTATTCTCAGAATCAAAACTTTAATCTCAAGGACTGTCATAACACACATTACAAATGACAGCAAGGCAAACAGTTCAGCTTTAAAAATTCAGTTTAACGCTCAAACTGGAAGGACACTGGTGTTCTGAAATCTCAAATTCCAAATGAAGAATGTTACAAAGACTATGTTTGCATATATAACAATCTCATGGAGAATTTAGGAGCTGTACAATGAGGAAGTCTCTTAAAACTTACAAAGTTCTCTACCAGTGAGTCATCCTCTCTCTCCCCAGGGGGGAAGATCAGTTAAATTTTTCGGTATCTCTAATCTCCTTCCATGGTGCAGATTACTATATTCCCATTGGTTTGTGCTTTCAAAATCTGCCTCTTCGTCTACAGATACACTGTGTCCAGCTATGGAAAAGAGAAAATCTTAATTTTTGCCAGTTTTGTTTCTATCATATTCAAATATTGCACTTTAGCTAAGAAAATCTTAGAGGTTTAATATTTATCTATGCAAGACTAAAGGGCACAGAAAATCCAATTTTGCTGAAAAGACCACTGTAAAATAATCACAGCTTTTAAGAGTATCAACCTACTTCCAATTTATCATCTATCAGAATCTCCAAGGAGGATTGAGTCTAAGAACAAAACCACTTTCAAAAGTGAGCACTCCAGCAAAGAATGACATGGAACAAATCAGAAACGGAAACAGCGCGAGAGCATGCAAATCCAATTCATTCAGGGTCTTTCCACTTCTTATTTTGCCTCTGTGACTAAATGCAGACTTCTTTTTATTTTGAATTTTATAATTACTACATCCTATTTAGAAATAACTCTAGGAAGTACAGCCCTGAAAGGCAATTTGGTTATTTCTCTGGATCAGTCTTTTTCAGATTTTAAAAACTAAACATCATTAATCAATAAAATACTAATTAAGTATATTCTATCAGCAAAACTATATTCTATCACTTAAAAATATACAATATCCTATAGTCCTAGATGCTGAGATTGATCTTTAATTGAAGATGCATGTGATCTTCTTTCTATAGAATATCTTTGGGCCTTTAAAAAATAACTTGATCATTTTCTTTCCTTCCTTCCTTCTTTACTTCCTCCCTCCCTCCCTCCCTCCCTTTCTCTCTCTCTCTCTCTCTCTCTCTCTCTCTCTCTCTCTCTCTCTCTTTCAAGACAGAGTCTCCCTGTAGCCCCAGCTAGCCTGGAACTCAATATGTAGACCAGGCTGGCCTTCATCTCACAGAGATCCCCCTGACTCTGCTTCCCAAGTGCTGGGATTAAAGGTGTGTGCCTGGGTAAATGTGTGATCATGTTCTTAAACTACAAAGACCAACTGGCTTTCATAGATGTCCTTCTGCTGGAGGTTACTTGGTAGGTTGTATTTGCTTTTTCTGTTCTCCAGTGCTTCATATAGGAGCAAAGTCACATGCTATTACTGATATATAATTGGATAAATGAGCAATCATATAGTGTATGCATACATTCACCTGTGCTTAAATAGCTATATATAGAACATATGTGTGGGACCCTAACTCGTCTAACCACTTCTTTCTGCTTCTGTAATTTGCTTGGCTTAAGGCAGCACTAACTGCATTTTGACTAGCTATAGATCAAGAAAGCCCAGGCATATAGCAGCCTTATAAGGTAAAAACAGAAACTTCTGGCCCCACAGATAACAGTCAGCGCATTCCAATGCCCTAAAGACAGCCCCTACCAACAAGAATCCTCCCTGTACTCATGGCATAGGACCATCCAGTCATTCTAAAGGATGCTTGGCACATGCGGGCTTCTGTGAAACTTCTCTCTAAAATCCTACCCCACCCTAGATCGGAGTTCTCAGTATGGATCTGCTGCGTCAGTGAAATCTGAGGGCCTGAGCTTAAGCCTGAATAAAGGCTCTTTGCTGTTGCATACACTCCGGACTCCTTGGTGGTCATTGAGGGTTGCGAGATCTGGGCGTACCATTTGGGGGCTCGTCTGGGATCCCCAAGACCACCCCCCACAGGACCCCCCAGAGTCTTGAACCTGGTCCAGCTGTTAAGTGTCTTTGTCCTCTTGTTTGTGTGGGTTGTGCGCTCTTCATTTTGGGACCCCATTACCTTGTTAGTCTGTTGGCGGTCTAGGCCAATGCACTGGAAGACCCCAGGAGACATCCCGGACCCACCTTATAGGATTGGATCCCACTTGTAACTTTAGAAGGGAAAGGCGGGTCACACCCATGGAGCGGCGAGAAGCCAACATCCCACTTTCAGTTCTTAAGATGCCAGGAAGTATTGTTTTGTCAGCGTGTGTCTTTGTGTTTTCCATGTTATTTGTGACTTATTTAGTTGAGGACATGGGACAAAGTCAAGTAACACCTTTGAGTCTTTTCCATGATCATTTTTATGACTTTAAAAAGAAGGCTAGAGGACAAGGGCTGGAGGTCAAAAAGGACAGACTCTTTGTCCTATGCAAGAATGAATGGCTAACCTTTGATGCTGGATGGCTGGAAGGGGGAACGTTTGACATCCTCACTATTTTCAAGGGTTCAAAGACAACCATCCTCGCCCTGCGTGATGACTAGCAGCAGAAAAGTGAAACTAAACCACCCACCCCACTTTATCCTGTCCTCCAGGGCGGAAAGGAGGAAAAACTTCTGCGTGAGACTCCCCCGTATCTGCCCACACCGCCAGCACAACCAGGGTGTTTAGAGCCCCCAGGAGAGGCTGAGGCAGCCCAAGCCCCTAAGGATGAGACCCTCCCCCTCAAACTCGGAGGAAGGTCCAGAGAGGACAGCCGTGAGCAGTGGTAGACTCCACCATCCTTCCCTTAAGGGCAATGGGACCCCTTAATGAGACAGGAGACCAACAGATGCAATATTGGCCATTTGCCGCCAGAGACCTCTACAATTGGAAATTTCAAACAGCCAAATTCTCTGAGAAACCATAGGGCCTTATTGATCTGTTAGAATCTGTTCTTTTCACCCATCAGCCCACTTGGGATGACATCTGGCAGCTATTACGTCTTCTATTTACCACCAAGGAGAGGGACCGGATCCAACCTGAGGCCCAGAAGCTGGTCCCTGGGGTGGATGGGAATCCCACCACCAAACAGGCGCTGATTGATGAAGCCTTTCTGTTAGTCCAACCAAACTGGGACTTTAATGTGGCAGAAGGTAAGGAGAGGTTCCGGGTCTACTGCCAGACTCTAATGGGCGATCTCTGGGCTGCTGCAAGGCACCCAACTAATTTAGCTAAGATTAGTGATGTGCAGCAAGAAAAGACAGAATCCCTAGAAGCCTTTTTAGAGAGGCTCCTTGCAGCATTCCGCACTTACACACCCACTGAATCCAGAGGCACCAGAAAACAAGGATGAAGTCATATTGGCCTTTGTCAACCAGTCAGCACCTGACATTAGGTGCAAATTACAGAAACTAGACAGATTTGCAGATAAGACTCTGCTGGAACTTTTGGCAGTGGCAGAGAGGGTCTATAACCACAGAGAAAGCTCAGAAGACAAACAGGCTCAAGCCACAGATGCTGCTAGTGCCAAGAAGACCCGAGACTTTGCTAAGATACTTCTGGCTATGACTACAAAGTCACCTGATGAGCGGGAACCCCAACTGCACTACCTCTCTGCGGACTCAGGTAGGAAACCCCGGGAAGGGCGACCAAGGTTACAGAGGAACCAATGTGCCTATTGCAAAAAGATGGGTCACTTGATGAAAGATTGCCCAGAAAAACTTGCTGGGTGAGGCAGGGCCTGAAAAGGAGTGAAAATCCTCAAGCTCAGAGAAATGAGTGACTAAGGGTGTCAGGGTTTGGATCCCCTTCCTGAACCTAGGGTAACCCTCAAAATGGAGGGGATGCCTGTGAGCTTCCATGTAGACACAAGTACCCAAAATTCAGTATTAACTGAGCGCCAAGGAAAACTATCACATAAAAAGTCCTGGGTACAGGGGGCTACTGGCATGAACCAATACTCATGGACCACCCAAAGAAAAGTGGACCTGGGCAAGGGCCAGGTGTCCCACTCCTTCCTGGTCATGCCAGAGTGCCCCTACCCACTCCTGAGCAGAGACTTGTTCACCAAAATTGGAGCCCACATTCATTTCACCCCTAGTGGGGTCCAAATGACTGACCAAGAAGGCCACCCAATCCAGGTACTCACCCTACAACTGGAAGATGAGTTTAGGTTACATCACAAACCAGCCTCCACACCAGAGGAGGAGGTTTCCACCTGGCTAAAGGAGTTTCCCACAGCCTGGGCCAAGACAGGTGGTATGGGGCTGGATACCCACCAGCCCCCCATCTGGATAGAGCTTAAGCCTGGATTCCTACTGGCCAGAGTTAAACAGCACCCTATGTCCCAGGAGGACAGGCTGGGGATCACTCCTCATACCTGATGCCTGAGGGATCAAGGCATCTTGGTGCCTTGCCAATTGGCTTGGAATACCCCCCTCTTGCCTGGCAAAAAGCCTCAACTGACTATCGACCAGTCCAGAACTTGAGAGAGGTAAACAAGTAGGTTATGGAAGTTCATCCTATGGTACCTAATCCTTACACTCTCCTGAGTTCCTTGCTACCTCCCAGAAACTGGTACATGGCGTTAGACTTGAAAGATGCTTTAGCTTGCCTCTGGCCAAAGAAAGCCAGCCCTTCTTTGCTTTCGAATGGCAAGACCAGGAGATCAGCTTCAACGGGCAGCTAACTTGGACCCGCCTGCCACATGGATTAAAAAATTTGCCCTCCCTGTTTGATGAGGCTCTCCGTGACGACCTGGGTGAGTACTGGCTGGAACACCCCCAGCTTACCCCATTACAATATGTGGATGACATCTTAATTGCTGCTGATAACACCTTTCAGTGTCAGCAGGGAACCAGAGATCTCCTGGTGACCCTAGGTAGATTGGGATATTGGGCATCTGCCAAGAAAGCCCAAATATGCTGGAGAGAGGTCACTTGTCTAGGATACATATTAAAGGAAGGACAAAAATGGCTTACAGATGCCAGGAAAGAGACAATGCTAAAGATACCCACTCCTCACTCCCGGAGGGCAGTGAGAGAATTCCTGGGGTCAGCAGGATTCTGCTGCTTATGGATCCCAGGATTTGCTGAATTGGCAAGGCCCCTCTATGAAGTCACATGGGAAAGCAGGCCCTTCGTTTGGATGGAGGGCCAGGAAAAGGCCTTCAGTATGATCAAACAGGCCCTTCTGGCCACCCCAGCCCTAGGACTCCCAGATGTTACTAAGCCTTTTCATTTTTTCATAGATGAAAAGAAGGGGTGGCAAAGGAGTCCTGACTCAGACTCTGGGGCCCTGGAATAGGCCGGTGGCATACCTATCAAAAAAACTGGACTCAGTTGCTGCTGGGTGGCCACCATGTTTGCAAATTATAGCAGCCATCGCTCTTCTAGTCAAAGATGCAGACAAGTTAACCTTAGGACAAGAATTATGTATCACAACCCCTCACGCCATCGAGGGAATTCTCAAGCAGCCACCTGACTGCTGGTTGAGCAATGCCCGGATGACTCACTATCAAAGCTTGGTCCTTAACCCCCAGAGGATCCATTTTCTCCCAAGCAGAGCCCTCAAGCCAGCCACCCTGCTGCCCGATCTGGACCTGGATTTTTGTACACACACAGAATTTGAGGTCATATTTTTGGCAACTTATAGTGCCCTTGCATGATTGCATGGGGGATCCTGAGCCAAGTGCACGGGCTCAGAAAAGACCTGACCGACCAGTTACTTCTTGATGCAGAAGCCACTTGGTTCACCGATGGCAGCAGTTTCGTGCAAAACAGACAGAGGTACGTGGGGGCAGCAGTAGTAACAGAGACCGAAACTGTCCGGGCAGCGGCTTTACCTGCAGGGACTTCAGCCCAGAGGGATGAGCTGATAGCCTTGACTGAGTTTTTTAAATTAGGCAAGGACAAAAACACTGAACGTGTATACGGATAGCCGGTATGCCTTTGCCACAGCCCATGTACATGGAGCCATCTACCAGGAGAGGGGGCTGCTCACAGCTGAGAGAAAGACTATTAAAAGTAAACAAAAAATCCTAGACTTACTGGCTGCCCTACAGCTACCCAAGAAACTGGCTATCATCTATTGCCCTGGGCACCAAAAGACAGATATGCCTATAGCCCAAGAAAACCAGAAGGCAGACCAGGTTGCCAAGGAGACGGCCCTGAAAGTAAAGTAACCTTAGTCCTGGCTATCTATCTGCCAGACCCAGGGCCACCTGTGATACCAGACCAACCTGATTATTCTCAGGAAGATCTGAAGCTGATACACAAACTTCCCATGACCCAAAAGATTGATACCTGATGGCATACAGGGGACTGCAGGATTATCTTGCCAAGTAACCTAGCCAAAGATCTTCTCAATCACATCCACCGGACCACCCACCTGGGCACTCGAAAGACAGAAGACCTCCTAAGAAACACCCATCTCAAGGTTCTGAACCTCCAATCATATATCAATTCAATTGCCTCCAAATGTCTTAGCTGTAGGCTGACAAATGCTGAGAGCCTTTGCAAAGAACAGGGGGCCCAGTTGAGAGGCTCCAAGCCCAGAGCCCACTGGGAAATGGGCTTTTCAGAGATAAAACCAGGCAAATATGGTTATTAATATCTTTTAGTTCTGGTAGATACTTTTTCAGGATGGACTGAAGCATAACCCATCAAGCATGAAACTGCACAAATGGTCACCAAGCGGCTACTGGAAGACATTCTTCCAAGGTACGTATGGTATGTCGGCTCTTCTGAGCTCAGACAATGGACCAGCATTTACTTCACAGGTAACACAAGAATTAGCAAAAGTATTGGGGGCAAAATGGAAATTACATTGTGCCTACCAGCCCCAGAGATCTGGACAGGTAGAGAGGATGAATAGAACCCTAAAAGAGACCCTTACTAAATTACCATGGAGACTGGCAGGGACTGGGTGGCTCTCCTTCCCTTTGCTCTATATCAGTTGCAAAACTCACCCTACCTGTTAGGTTTAACTCCATTTGAAATCGTGTTTGGAAGATCCCCTCCCAACCTCCTCAATTTAAAAGCTGAATTAATTGCTGAGTTTGATAACTGTCAATTGCTCTATTCTCTTGAGGCTGTGGCACACATCCACAAGGACATGTGGCCCTTTCTGAAAGCTATTTATGAGACTGCTCCTCCTCCTACCCCACACAACTACCAGCCTGGTGATTAGGTCTATGTCCGCAGACACCACTGCGAGACCCTAGAACCTCACTGGAAAGGACCGTACATGGTGCTCCTGACTATCCTGACTGCAGTGAAAATAGACGGAGTTACCGCCTGGATTCATCACACCCACGTCCAGCTAGCGAACCCACACCCAGACCCAGACGACCTTCACCCTCCGCTGATCACTGCACCGGATCCCAAAACATGAAAAGTCCACAAGGACTTAGACAACCCCCTCAAGCTAAGACTTTGTTGTTCTTAATGGCTTCTATATTGCCCTCTGGCAATGCTCACCCTGACCTTCCAAACACTGTTTTTCAGGGAAACGTACAAAGGGGGAAACCAGGTGGTTGGCACGGCTGATTGCCCCCTAGTAGGCTGTCAAGAACCCCTAGACATCATAGTCCTAATAATGTTAACTATTGGACCACGTGTCATCAATCGGCTGGCTGTCTCCATTAGAGAACGGGTGAGGGCAGTTCAACTCATGGTCCTGAGGTCCCATTATCAGCCAGTAGACCCCCTCATTAGAGATCCCAACCCAGGCCCATGATTGGGTCATCCCTAATTACTAGGAGAGGGGGAAATGTGGGACCCTGACTCATCTAACCACTTCTTTCTGCTTCTGTAATTTGCTTGCTTAAGGCAGCACTAACTCCATTTTGACTAGATCAAGCAAGCCCGGGCATATAGCAGCCTTATAAAGTAAAAGAGAAACTTCTGGCCCCACAGATAACAGTCAGCGCATTCCAATGCCCTAAAGACAGCCCCTACCAATAAGAATCCTCCCCGTACTCAGGGCATAGGACCATCCAATCATTTTAAAGGATGCTTGGCACACATGGGCTTCTGTGAAACTTCCCTATAAAAGCCTACCCTACCCTAGATCGGGGCTCTCAGTACAGATCCACTGTGTCGCTGAAATCTGAGGGCCTGAGCTTAAGCCCAAATAAAGGCTCTTTACTGTTGCATACACTACGGACTCCTTGATGGTCATTGGGGTGGGGGCCGCAAGATCTGGGCGTAACATATGCAATCTGGTTTATATATATTTATGTTTGATATGTATGTATAGAATTAGGATAAAGTATGAGTCTACTATAGCCTAAGCAGGTTTTAGGTAAAGTCCTAAAAAGACTGTAATGAAAATAGTGCTGGAGAGACAGCTCAGTGGTTAAGAGCACTGACTGCTGTTGCAGAGGACCCAGGTTTGATTCCTAACACCCACATGACAGCTATGAACTGTCCTTAACTCCATTTCCAGAGGAATCTGAAGCCCTCTTCTGACCTCAGTGACATTGCACGACAGGAGCACACTCACATATATGCAAGCAATACACTCATACACATAAAATAAAAATAATAAATAAAAAGAAGAAAGATAACTGTTCATCAGATATGTTTCTGTTTTGTAGAAAGGGCTGAGAAAACATGTGATGTGGATTTTTATAATTTGAATATTCTGAAATTTTCTATTCAAAAAATATAAAAAAGTTTGCTTATTCCCCAATATTCTTGGAGGGCAATAAAAGTTCTTTAAATTTTGATCACCATGAGAATAGATTGTACTCAGAGATCGGCTGGAAAATTAAAAAGCATGAGCACTTTACAGCTGTGGCCTTGTTTACACTAGGCTCAATAAGAGAGGAAGATTCCCTTCTGGGCAGCTAACTAGGGGCTCTGATGAACTCACCTGAGGTCAAGGATGCTCTCTACCTATCAAACTCAGGCAGACTTTGAGCAAAATGGATACAGGAATTAAATACCTTTTTTTTTTTTTTTTAACATGCATAGTAGTTTATTTCCCACTGCATTTTTTTTTTTTTAAACTAAGTAGAAAAGATATCGTCCTTGGGTTATACACAAGGAACCAATCTTGGTGAGATTTGGTAGCATTCAAAAGCAACATTACCAAAGTAGACAAGGTTAAATTGGCAATAGGACCTTGTATTAGATCTCCTGTAGAGGTCAGAGGATGCAAGTGGTTGCAGTACAATTGTTTCCTGGCTGTGTGACCCTTTGCAAGTTCCTCTGGACTTCTGAGCTTCAACTGTTTTATCAAGGAAATCAAATAAAAGACCCCTGTGGTTGCTCTGAGCATGAAATTATGTGCAAACACAATTGTATTGATGGCATTGACATTCAGGCGGTAGTGCCTGCTTTCTGTTTATTCTCCAAGCAGTAACTAGCTTGTTCCAGAAGCATCCCCTTAGAACACAGAGCATTATCTGCAATTTGGAAATTTCCCAAACTCTAAAATCAAGCATTTCTAAATACATGTAGCAACAAAATCTTCTCTAAGATGGCAGGCCTATTTACTGTCTTGTTTTTCATTATTTAGCATCAATTCTCGCTCCTTGTTCGGCAGAAATATCAGTAATTACAAGATCATGAGTTGCCACCTTGTAACTGCAGGGGCTGCTCTGTTCTAATTTCCATCATAGCATTTTACCTTCCTACCACCCACTGGGACTCCCACTGACCAGCTTTAGAGGTTATGTGGTGAGGAGGGACTACGTGGATGTGACATGCCGGGTGAATCTAGGGTCACCCATATGGATAACCTCGCAGATGTTCAGTACTTGAATTTCCTGACTTTACAGTGCACTAACATGGCCCTCTAAATACCTCTATTCAGAGCCACAGGCCAAGTGCTAACAGAAGCCACACTGGGAAATAGAAGAGGAAGACATGAAACTGCAGATCAGGGTTTTAATCTCTGACCTGTTCCCTTTAAATTGCTGGCATTACTGGGGTATTTCCATTAGCACAAATCTCCAGCATCGGGTTCTGAGGGTCTTCAAATACTTGATTTGTTGTTCTTGTGGTTAATTAAAATAGCTGAGGGCTGTTAGTTGTTTTTTGTTTTGTGTTTTCTGATCTCAAGCTGGATCTGTGCCATTTTAAAGTCCATAAAGTTGCAGTAGTTTAGTTCCACTCTTACTCTGCCATTTTCTAAAAAAGAAAACAAACTCTTTTAATAATGTATGAGGTTTATAATGCATGTGCCTCACAGTTTTCAGGAAACAGACCCAAACACCCTTATGTGATGAAGTGTGCTTATTGTAGGCCGGCTTGTTACATTTCTCAAATCTGAAATCTATGAAATTTGACAGTGGGCTCTAGTCTGTGGAGAATCGCCAGGCACACACTATACCTTGACTGTGATTTACTCTGTTCCTCTACAGGAAGGAGCTCCTGAGAATAGCGTGTGAGTCTGAGATGACTAATTCACTTAGAATCTCAAGTAGGTCTGGAGTCAGAAAGTTCTTTGTGAGATTTGATCACCGCAAATCACAGGCTTCCAAGGAAAGAGCCACTCCAGTGTTCTGGCTGTTCTGCTTCTTAATCCACAGAGCTGGTCTTCTCGGCCCTGCAGAAGCCTCGCGGGAAGTGCTCCCCTCCAAACTCCGCCCCTTCTCAAGTGGAAGCGCTTGTGCCACAATACAATATGAACGTTTTTGTGTTTCCGAAGTGGCTATGTAGAACAGTGGGGAAATGAAGGGTGACTTCATAAATGGAGGCAGGACAGTCATAAGATAATACAAACCTCTCCAGTGTGGCGTTAAGGAAATCAATGCCAGACAGTGGAAAGACAAATGTAAGCAGGATAATTTTTTAAAGAAAAATCTGCATGACCTCACAATACGGAAGAACCTTTAAAAGCAAAAATGCACAAATTGTAAAGGAAAATACTGCCGGATTTTAGTTCATTAAAATTTTTTAAAAAATATTTTTAATTATTTGAGAACTTCCTTTACTGTATTTTTATCATCCCTCCCAAACCTTCCAGATCCATCTCCACTTCCCTACCCACCCTAGTGTTCTTTTTTTCCTCTAATTTATGTTGCCCGGATACTCTTGAGTGTGGAATCTGCCCTGGACCGAGGTCCACCTACCGGAGGTCATACCCTTAAAGAAAACTTAACTCTTTCTTTCCCGGTAGCTATCAAATGCCAATAGAGCCTCAGCTGGGGCTTGGGGGCAGTTCATGCTCACTTCCCCCTTTCATACTGGAGTTTTGTCTGACCCGAGCTTGAGGTCTTGTGCACCCTACCACAACTGCTGGGAGTTCATATGAGCAACTACCCTGCTGTCTGGAAAACAACATTTCCTTACGTTCTCCACTACCTCTGGCTCTTACAGTCTTTTTGCCCCATTCTTCCACAAAGAACCCAAAGCTCTGGGAGGAGAGGGTGTGATATAGGTGTCCCATTTAAAGTCTCTTATTCTCTACATGTTGACCAGTTGAGGGTCTCTGAGTTACTTTCCATCTGCTGCAAGAAGAAGCTTCCCTGGTGAGAATTGAGAGATGCATTAATCTATGGGTATACCAGTAAGTCCTTAGGAGTCAGTTTAACACTATGTCCATGTACTAGACTATTAATAGCAGGTTTAATACATTAAAATAAAACTTGTGTAGAATAAAAAGTACCAAAGTATAGTGTAAAATTGTTTTGTAAAAAGTAAAAAGTTATATATTAAATATAGTATGCCTATATTATTGAAACATAATACGTATGAGTATATATGTTTGTTTACAGAGAGAAGGTCTGTAGAACTCTTCTAAAATATGCTTTAGAAAAATGCACATCAAATTCAGACGTTACAGGCACTGCCTCTAGGAACACAGTAAGGGAAATGAGGGGAAGATGGACACTGCCTCTTTCACACTTTATTCCTTAAAAATGGCACAGATATGGCAAAGGAATTAGTACTTAGTGGATTTCCTAGGTAGGACACACAAGTGCTTGTTATTTCACTTCATTCTTATATATTTAAATGACTCTGTGATATGTATTTAATGGAAAAACAGTTTTTATTTAATAATTCATTTTGTATCTGTATGGGAAAACATGAAGAGTAAATAGAAAACGTGAGTCCTTGGTAGTTTTGCATACTCTACCACATCAAAGACTAGTGCTGCATGACATTGATCTACTTTCCCTGAGTTTATGTCAGTGTCAAAATGGAGAGGAGATTACCACTGATGGGCTTGGGCTCTACCTCTGCCATTAGAGCAGCAAAGGTAGTTCCCTCATCCCCAGAGCTGTCTCCTATGGTTCTATAATGGATGCTTTGTTTCACTTCTTGCCCTAGGCTCCACATCCTGGAAGCCCAAAGCATTTCCTCTGCGGAGTCCCAGGATGAGCTGAGGCACAGCAGTAGTGGACAACTGTCACTGCAACTTGGCTGCAGCAGCTGCTGCTTCTGTCACTAGAGAATGTGCACTTTAGCATCATGTCCCACTCCCTGGCACTAAACAGCTCTTTTCAGTCTTTTTATAGATTCTTGGGGGAAGAGGAAGTGGAGGCTGAAGTTAACTTTATTCATTTGTATGTCTGGCTCAGTCAGATTGGCACCTGGCACCATGCCTACTGTTTAGACAGATGGCATTGTTTTCTGTTACATGCACACACAGGCAGACACACACACACACACACACACACACACACACACACACACACATACATACACAGGGCCGAGCTCATGCCATATGTCTCTATGACTGCAATTACATTTCACTAGTTAGAATTTATATTTAACCACACACCAAGCCATAAGCTCAAAATGCACATTTATTGCCTATATAACCAGGTCAAATGAGGTTCAGGGTTTTTCAAGATGATCGTGGCATGGATGCAGAAAATGTCACTGCTTTCAACTGGTTTCCATTATCTTATTGAAGAGAGCATGAAGAGGGTGGTAAGAGGAAAAACCGACAGGTTCTCTCACATACAGGGATCTTTAAACCCTTGCAAGGAAGTTTCAGTAGAACATTCATACAACTAAAACTTCCCAAATCTCTTTCTTCCTGATTTTCTAAAGATACGGGCTCTACATGTGAAGGCTTCACTCTTCTTCCACCCTGATGTGGCTCTTTTCCCAATCTCTTTTTCCCAATGAGATCTTCCTAGATTTCATTGAACCCAGTCCCCTCACTCTATTATGAGTGCAGAAAGCAGAGTTCAGCAAACCATGGCCTCATGAGCCAAGTTCAGTCAGCTTAGCTATTTTATAAATAAAGTTTTATTGGACTCCACCAATACCTATTTTATAAATTGTCTATGGCTTTTCTCCCACTGCAACGGGAGCACTAAACAGTGCTGGCATAGACCATATGGTCCAAAAAGCCCCAAATATTTACTATATGGCCATTTGCCAAAAATCTGTGCCAACCCATCATTTTTGTGACCTGAAAAGAAATGACAAAGTTATACACTATTTCTGAGAAACAGCCAGTCAAAAATATGTTAATGTTCAATTTATACCAGCTTTTACCATGTGAGCATCAAAACCAGAGGCCAAGTATGTATATCTTTTTTTTTATTATTTTACAGAATTAAAGAAATACTTCAATAAAAAGATCTCTTGGCTGAGTAGTTTTTTCCTGCTTGAAAGAATAACTCTGAATATATCACAATACTGGACCTCAAATTATATTATAGAGCCACAGTGACAAAGACAGCATGATTCTGGCACAAAAACAAACATGCAGAGTAACCAAATAGAACAGAGAGCCCAGAAACAAGCTCACACAGCTAGAAACATCTTCTGCAAAGATGTCGAGAACATACATTGGAAAGGGCTCTTCAAAAACAGTGCTAGGAAAACTGGATATCTACTTGCAGAAAAATGAAATTAGATTCATATGCCTCACCCTGCATAAAATAAATTCAAATTGGATCAAAGACCTCAGTAGAAGACCTGAAACACAAAACTTCTGGAGGAAAATTTAGAAGATGTAGGCATAGGCAAAACTTTCCTTGAAAAAAAACTGCTAGAGTATATAACCCCAAGAACTGACAAGCAGGATTAAACAAAATTAAAAAGCTTCAGCAAGGCAATGGAAATTATCAGCAGAGCAAAGAGAGAGCCCACAGAATTGGAGAAAAATCTTTGCCAGCTCTGCCTCAGACAGGGAGTTGATATCTAGAATATATGAAGAACTATAAAAATTAAAACAAATTTAAATTAAATTAATTGATAAAGTAAAAGTATGTACAGTATATAGTTTTAAATACTATATATAGTTTATAAAAACAATAGACACCAGAAAACCTAAATCTTCCAATCAATACATGGGCTAATGAACCGAATAGTGAGCTCCCAAAACAAGAAAAGCAAATAGCTAATGCATATTTTAAAGAATGTTTAACGTGCCTTACCAGGAAAGGCAAATTAAAACTACTTCGAGGTTGCATCTCATCCAAGTCAGAATGGTGACTATGAAGAAAAACTGACAACAAACTGGTGTGGTGAGGATGTGGGGGAAGAGGAACCCCACTCCAGTCACTGCTGGTTGGAGTACCATCACTATGGAAGTCAGTATGGAAGTTTCTCACAACCAAACTGAGAAGTACCATATGACCAGCTATTCTCCTCCTGGCTAGCTACTCTATGTCTTACCACAGAGATTCTTGCACATCCATGTTCACTGCTGCCCTATTCACAGTAAGAAGTGGAATCAACTTAGGTGTTCATTATCAATAGGTGAATGGATAAAGAAAATGTGGTACATGTACATCTGGAGTATTATTCAGTCATAAAGAAAATGAAACTACATTTGTAGGAAAGTAGATACAATAGGAAATTACTATGCTAAAGTAAGGAAGGCAGACTCAGGAAGATGAATACTGCATGCTTTCTCATGTTCTCTCTCATATGTAGAGATATCCTCTCTCTCTCTCTCTCTCTCTCTCTCTCTCTCTCTTCTATCTATCTATCTTTTACAGACACAGCACATACAAACTGTTTTATGTA
>NW_008360320.1:1251601-1257289 GCF_000622305.1 Nannospalax galili | reverse complement strand
TGTGTGTGTGTGTGTGTGTGTGTGTGTGTGTGTGTGTGTGTGTAAGATGAAACAAGAAAAGGGACCATGAACCATGAAAGGGAGGAAAAGAGTTATTAATAGAAAGGCAGGGGAGGAAAAAGCAGGATAATAGAATACTGTGACTTAAGAACAGAAGGACAATATTGCGAGAGGGCAAGATGGAGAGAGTGTGGGAGGAGCATCTACAAGAACTAAGTATGCACGAAAACTCCCATTATTAAACCTATTATTTTTCATGCCAATTAGAAAAATACTAAAAATAAGCATACACAAATAAAAATTTAAGAAGCAAAAATAATTCCCCTGCTTCCCTACTATCATTTCCCTTAACACAACCAAAGTAGCACAGGACTGCCTTTCTCTGTGACTCGTTCTCTGCTTGAGCTGTCATTGGTCCCCAGACTTGTTCACCCGCAACTGATGGCTAGCCACTGAGAGGTCTAGAGTGCCTGGGGAGGCTAATCACACCCAGAAAAGCAGGAGCGTGCTTCCCCAAGCTCTGGCCTGTACATCCATTACTAGAGAGACTGCTATGTCTTTGTCTTCAAAGAAAACCCAGGCAGTCGTTGCTTACACACAGAAGACAAATAATCTTTTTTTTCCTTTTTAATCATACAGGTTTATGAGTTTCCAAGGTTCCTGAATGATCCATGTCATAGGAAAGTGATCATTTCCAAGAACTTGCACTCAAAAATGATGTAGACTGTAAATACTGCTATTTTATGGTATAAAATGGATTTGGCAAAGTTAATTAGTCCAAAAAAATCTGCTTTGGAGATAGATTTACTTGAGTGATGTGACTTAGGGAAAGTCACTCAACCTCCTTCGGTATAGTTTGACTGCAAATAAAGAGTTTGGACTAACAAGAAAATCATCTTGACTTTTTAAAACATTTTCACAACTGTTATTAACCTATATTGTTAATTATTGGTTTTAGAAGAGATATGTATTTCCAACATAATTAAATGACATTCAAAATGCTAGGACCAACTTTTGGCATGCAAGTCTCCCCACAATTTTAAAAAAGATTGATTTATGTTTATGTGTATGAGTGTGTGTTTATATGAATTTATGTATACCACAAGTGTGCAAGTGCCTGCAGAGGCCAGTGGGTATCTGATCCCCTGGAACTGGAGTTATAGATACTTGTCAAATGCTCCAGGCCCTACAGTAAGCACCCTTAAACACAGAGCCATCTCTCCAGGCCTTCCATGTTTTCATATAATATAATAGAGAAGGTATTTGTCAAGTTAAGTATACTCTGTTTGACTTTTCTTTGTTTCCTAGTACTAAACTATACCCACCATTTACTTTTCCCTCCTTGTACATTCTTTCTAGTTGACCAGCCTTCCTACTTGTGCAGTTGGTTCAAGAATAGAAGAAAGTCCCTTTATTTCCCTGGGCTGCACAGCCTCTGGACGGCCTGGTGCCAGCACCTTTCCTGGTCCCCGGAGCCCTCTGGACCAAGTCCCACCCTCATATCCCTTTTTTCCTGGGCTGCACACCTCCAGTGTCCTGGTACCAGCATCTTCCCTGGTTAAGTCCAGTGCACCCAATGTGCCTTGACACCCCCCCCCCAACCTCTTTCACACTCCCAGATCCCTCCTGGTGAGTCTCTCCTCCAAAGGCTGGGTACAGGCCCATTCCTTGTCTTGGCACCCCAGACACTGGAGCTAACCTCTCGGCCCAGAGCCACCACTGCTTCCTGATCCTTTGCATCCAGACAAACCCAGGTCCTCCCTGCTGCCCCCAGGAACCCTCTAGGCCTGGTCCCACCCTCACCTCCCTTTGCTTCCTTGGGTGGCACAGACTCCTGAGACCGACCAGCATCTATCCTGGACCCTTCTTCCAAGCCCAGGCCCCAAATTCTTGAGGGCAACATCTTTCCTGGAGGGACCCATACCTTACGAGAAAGCCTGATATCAACTCAGCCTCGTCTCACTTGGGTCTCTGTGGGAACTCCTGAAGACAAAAGCAATTAGGCCACTCCAATATAAAATCAAAAGGGAGAACCTGAAGCCTAGACGAACCAGCTTTTCATGCCCAACAAGTAAACCACAAAGTCACATAACGTTTACAAAAAGAAGCAGATCTAAACTCAACTTAGGAAGGCTTGAGAATCACACAAGAATCAGAAACTAGGAAGGAAATTCACATGTCAAATCCACAAAGAAAAAATAATAACATGAAAAACCAAAATAATATATCCCCACCAAGTACCAATAGTCCTCAAGAGGAGTACAATGAGAACTCCCTAGAGATAACACAGGACATGGAACTCAAAAGAACAATTATAAACATGATAAAAGATTTTGGTGAATTTAAAGAACACATAAAGAAAGAAATCAAAGAACTGAAGGAAGATAGGGATAAGTTTCTGAATGAATTCAGAAAAGAGTTAGAAATATTGAAGACTACTCAGGCTGAAATGAAGAAGGAAGTGAAACACTCAGTAAGCAAATTAGAAATGATGGGAGAAAGCCTCACCAATAGGATGAATGAAATGGAAAACAGAATATCAAGACTGGAAGATAAAGTAGAACAATAGACCACTCAAGCAAAGATTATGAAAAAATAAAAAATACCACAAGAATGGAATATGCAAGAATTGTGTGACACCATAAAAAAACCAAACTTATGAATCATAGGCATACAGGAAGGAGAAGAATCTCAAGATAATGGTATGGAACAGATCTTCAACAGGATTGTTGAAGAAAATTTCCCAAAATTAAAAAAAGACATGCCCATACAAATATAAGAAGCATATAGAACACCAAATATACAGGACCAGAAATGAAACTCTCCATGGCACATCATAGTATAAACACTAAATGTTCAGAACAAAGAGACAATACTGAAAGCTGCAAAAGAAAAACAACAAATCACATATAAAGGAAAATCCATCAGCTGACTTTTCAGTGCAAATTATGAAAGTCAGAAGAGCCTGGACCAAATTATTTCCAGCTCTAAATGACCATAGGTGCCCACCCAGATTACTTTACCCAGCCAAAATGTCTATCATAGTTGAAGGGGAAAGAAAAACCTTCCATGACATAAATAGGCTGAAAGAATTCATATTCACAAAACCAGCCCTTCAGAGAGTTCTAGAAGCAATACAAAGAGCTGAAGAAAGGAATGACTATACACAAAGGGTGACAAAAAGAAATTCAATGAAGGTATAACTGTGGAAAAGTACAGCTATATCAAGAATGTAAATGGAAATAAAAATGACAGGATACAATACACATCTTTCATTAATAACTTTAAATATTAATGGACTGAATCCCCAGTCAAAACATACAGACTAGTTGAATGGATTAAGAAACAAAACCCATCTTTTTAATTGTCTGCAAGAAATTCATCTCACTTTCAAAGACAGGCACTACCTTAAGGTGAAAGGATGGAAAAAAATATACCAAGGGAATGGTACTAAGAAAAAAGCAGGCGTTGCAATTCTAATACCTGAGAAAATAGACTTTAAACTAAAACTAATCAGAAGAGACAAAGAAGGCCACTTCATTCTGATCAAAGGAACAATAAACCAAGAAGATATTACAATCATGATATCCACCAAACTCTGCTTCACACAACTTTTTAAAAACAGTTCCACAGGACTTTAGGACCCAGATTAATCACAACTCATTAATAGTAGGGGACTTCAATACCCAACTGTCACCATTAAATAGGTCAACAGGACAGAGAATTAACAGACATACTTCTGAATTAAACAACACCATATATCAAATGGACCTAGCAGAAATCTACCAAATATTCCAACCAAGCACCAAAGAATATACTTTCTATTCAGCACCCCATGGGCCTTCTCCAAAATTGACCATGTACTGGGGCATAAAACAAACCTTAAAAAATACAAAAAAGATTGAAATAATTCCATACATTCTACAGACCACAATGCAACTAAGCTTAAAATCAGCACCAGAAGAATACCCAGTAACAACATGAACACATGGAGATTAAATGACACATTCCTGAATGATGCATGGGTCAAAGGAGAAATTAGGAAAGAAATAAAAATATTCCTGGAACTAAAAGAAAAGGGCATTACAACACAATAAAACCTCTGGGACACACTGAAAGTAGTCCTTAGAGGGAAGTTTATAGTTCTAATTGTTTACATTAAAAAATCAGAAAGATCACAAATAAATGACTTAACATTGCAACTCAACACACTTGAAAAGCAACAACAAATGAAACCCAAACCCAGCAGACAAGAAGAAATAACAAAAATCAGGGCAGAAATTAATCAAATCGAAACACAGAAAACAATACAAAGAATCAATGAATCCAAGAGCTGGTTCTTTGAGAAAATAAACAAGATTGATAGACCGCTATCCCAGTTAACCTAAAGAAGGAAAGAACACTTCCAAATCAACAAAATCAGAGATAAAAGGGGAAGCATCACAACAGACACCAAAGAGATCCAGAACATTATAAGGGAATACTTTAAAAATCTATATGCTACTAAATTTCAAAACCTAAAAGAAATGGATGGATATCTAAAGGCATGTGAACCACCAAAACTAAACCAAGAAGAGATTAACAGCTTAAACAGTAATACAAGAAATTTTAAACAGTAATACAAAATCTTCTGACTGAAAAAACCCAGGACCGGGTGGATTTACAGCAGAATTCTACCAGATATTTAAAGAGGATCTACATCCAATACTACTTAAGTTATTCAAAAAGATAGAAAGGGAGGGAGAACTTTCGGATTCCTTCTATGAAGCCAGCATCACTCTAATACCAAGGCCAGGTAAAGAATCAACCAAAAAAGAAAACTATAGACCCATATCCTTAATGAACATGGATGCAAAAATTCTCAACAAGATACTTGCCAACCGCTTACAGACACACATGAAAAAGATCATCCACCATGATCAAGTTGGCTTTATTCCAGAGATGCAGGGATAGTTCAATATATGTAAGTCAATAAACATCAAAAAATCATATAAATGGGCTCAAAGACAAGAACCATATCATCATCACAATAGATGCAGAAAAGTCCTTTGACAAAATTCAATGTGCATTTATGTTCAAAGTCCTAGAGGGAATTGGACTGGAGGGAACATATCTCAACATAATTAAAGCCACATATAACAAACCCACAGCCAACATCATTCTAAATGGAGAAAAACTGTAAGCATTCCATTGATTTAGGAACCAGACAAGGCTGTCCACTATCTCCACTCCTCTTTAGCATAGTACTTGAAACTCTTGCAAGAGCAATAAGACAAGAGCAGGAAAATTAAAGGAGTAATAATTGGAAAAGAAGAGATCACATTATCCCTTTCTGCAGATGTTATGGTATTATATCTAAGAGATGCCAAAAATTCCACCAGAAAACTCCTAGAAATTAACACATTCAGTAAAGTGGCAGGTTACAAAATTAATCTACAAAGGTCTGTAGCCTTTCTATATACCAATAGTACATGGAAACACACCACCTCACAATAGCTGAAAAAAAATGTTGGAATATTAAAGATATTAAAGAACTCTACAATGAAAATTTTAAATCATTAAAGAAAGAGATTGAGGAACCAGAAGATGGAAGGACCTCCCGTGCTCATGGATTGGAGGAATTAATATTGTGAAAATGACCATCCTACCAAAAGTCATTTATAGATTCAATGCAATGCCAATCAAAAT
>NW_008360320.1:1250101-1251390 GCF_000622305.1 Nannospalax galili | reverse complement strand
CCATAGATCAATGGAACAAAATTGAAGACCCAAATATGAGTACATTTAATTTCAACCACCTGATATTTGACAAAGGAGACAAGAACATTCACTGGAGAAAAGACAGCATGTTCAGCAAATGGTGCTGGCAAAACTGGATCTTCACCTGTAGAAGAATGAAACTAAACCCCTATCTTTCACCTTGCACAAAAGTCAATTCTAAATGGATCAATGACCTCATTGTAAAGCCTGAAACTCTGAAACTTTTAGAAGACAAAACTGATAAAAACCTACAAGATATAGGTGTAGGAAAGAATTTTCTAAACTGGGCATCAATTGCTCAGGAAACAAGGTCAAGAATCAACAAATGGGACCTCATTAAACTAAAAACCTTCTGTACATCAAAGGAGGCAACCGGGGAAGTGAAGAGACAACCCAAAGAATGGGAGAAAATCTTCACCAGTGACACATCTGACAGACTTTTAACATCTAGAGTATATAACGAACTCAAAAAACAGAGAATCAAGACAGGAAGTAATCCAATTAAAAGATGGGCTAAGGAGCTGAACAGAGAGTTCTCAAAAGAAGAAATAAAGATGGCTAAGAAGCATCTTAAAAGATGCTCAACATCACATTAGGGAAATGCAAATCAAAACCACTTTAAGATTTCATCTTACCACAGTTACACTGGCTAAGATCAAGAGAACAAATGATACCAAATGTTGGAGGGGATGTGGGGAAAGGGGAACACTCATCCACTGCTGGTAGGACTGCAAGCTTGTTCAACCCCTAAAGAAAGCAGTGTGGAGAACTCTTAAAGAACTACAAATGACCGTACCATTTGACCCAGTTATACCACTAAGAATGTATCGTATTGCAGAGACACTTGTACATCCATGTTTGTTGCTGCTCTTTTCACAATAGCTAAGAGATGGAAGCAACCTAAGTGTCCCTCAACTGATGAGTGGATAATGAAAATGTGGTACATTTATACAATGGAGTTCTACTCAGCAGTAAAGAAAGATGAAATCTTGAAATTCGCAGGTAAATAGATGGAAGTAGAGACTGTTATACTAAGTGAAGTTACACAGATTCAGCAAAACAAATGGCATATGTTTTCCCTCATATGTGGATCCTAGCACTAAATCCTTATAAGTGAATATATATCCAGTCATAACTACAAGAACCAGGAAAATGAAGAGGAACCAGGGTGGTAAAGGAAAAGAAGGAATCTGAAAGAGAAGAACAGTAGGAAACAGGCCTTAATAAGGGAGATATGGATAAAAACTGGGTTAGTTTAAGGGAGGGGG
>NW_008360320.1:1241212-1249953 GCF_000622305.1 Nannospalax galili | reverse complement strand
AGAGATAAACAATGCCTAGCTAGTTTTAGAAAACCAGAGGGAACCATATTAGGCCAACAACCTACTGACAAATTATACATACAATGAGATCAAAGAATGTAATATATGCCTAGGCAAGGTTTATCTGAGAGTGCTTGGTCTTTCCCCAAGCTGTATGTACATGGCATATGGTAATTAAAAGTACCAGACTGATGGAACTAACATTCTTGGATGTTTACTAGCCATACTTTGAGGCCTATACTCATTTGGTCAGGGGGACGTAAAGGGCAGTTTTTGTTCATTGCCTTCCTAGATCGACTAAGTTCCAGGGGACTATGAGCATCTCTCAAAATGTCTTGTAACTGTAGTGAGTCACCTGTCCTCTTGAGCAAGGAAGCCATTGAGACCCCACTAGATGGACCTGAACCAGTGTCCAGTCTACAAAGAGGAGGGTCAACACAGAGGAAACATTTCTTCCATGCTTCCGAGCGAAGCCAGCCATGGTCGAGTAGGACCTTTGACTTATCTTCACATATACAGAACTGGTAAAATAAAGGAGACAGGGGCTCCTCCCAAGCCCATGCTACCCCTGAGAAAAATATCCTCAAACAACCCTAAGAGTAATAATAAATTGTTTTATCTGGGCCAATTGTAGGGTCTTTAACACCCAAAAGGGAAGTACAACCAAAGCTTATTGGGGTCAATATAATTTTTAAGAGTACGTATGTATAGCTAAAGGCTACATCACAAGAAACAATGCCAGACAGGTGATACTTTCCTTTGAATTATGGCCAAGGTGGCACAAGAGACTCCCAGATAGTAACCCAGCATAGAACTGGGAAAATAAACAGAAGTCCCCAGTCTTATCTAAAGGAATATTGACAACTGATTGCTGCTAGGTGAGGAACAGCTGATCTTCCTAAAACAAGGATCTCTAGATAGGCTGACTAGATTCAGCAGATGGACAAGCACTGGAGAATGGCTGGGGGTGTCGACAACACAGTGGACAGTAACAGAGATGACAGAGTATATGGGCTCCAGTATAAGGGACGCGGGAGGCTATGGGAGGGTGACATTTGGGAAGTGGGTATATAGATAAATAAGATTGTGTGGGATGGTCTATATGATATATACACAGAAAAATCAACAAATTTTAAAAAAGACACATTTGAGGAAGAAGCATAAAAATTTACTTCATGTTAAATAGTAGAGGTGATAAACATTACCAGTGAAATCTACCTGTTGACTTTATATCCGTACTCAGGTACTAAGGATCTGAGTGTAACCGACTGTGACTAGTAATCATCAGATACATAGAGATTAAAGACACACCAGAGCAAAGATACATCTCTTTCAAAAGTGGCTATAGGAGACAGTATATTTTAAAATGAAATGGAGATCTTCTTTAAAGGGTAAAAAACCATTCAATTTTGTATCTTACAGGGTTTATCCTGAGTTCAATATTGTAAAACTGTATTCATTCAACTGTGAACCTAAAGCTTTACAGCCACTTTTGAAAGAGATGTATCTTTGCTCTGGAGTGTGTTACTGAATATGTTAAAGCTGTAATAAAATGCTTCTTCTAATCATGTGGTTATTAAGTTTTTTAAAAATTAAAAAAATTCTTCAAAGCTTAAAAATTTGCTCCTTAATAATTAGTAGATGTGAAAAACATGACCATTGCAATCTACCTGATGACATTATATCCATGCTCAGATGCCAAGGATCTTAGAAAGTAACCTACTGTGACTAGTAATAATCAGATATATAGAAATTAGAAACGCATGTGCAAACATCTTAGTGTTAATTGCATTAAAATGAATTTTTCTGTAAAAAAAAAAAGAATAGAAGAAAGTGAAGAAACCCTGAAAGAAGTTATCAAAATGTCACAAGCCTCAATCACCAACATGGTGAGCTACAGACTCTCAGGATTCTTAAGGGTCAGGCAGAGGCTGCTGCTGCATCTCAAGTGTCTTCCTCATCTTCCACTAGTGATACCGAGTTAAGGTGCTTCACCCAAGTGAACTCCTTTCTCTTTTCCAGGCAGCAACTCCTGGTACAGTTTTGTGGTATAAAACCTCAGACTCTGGCCTTCGTTTTCAGAATTTCTGTGTGGTAGGAATTTTCTGTTTCAGATTATATGGGCATAGGGATGCAGTTTTGTAGATTAAAGTGTATTTGGGACAGAGGCTATGAGATGTGTGAATTTGTACCATGGTGGATGGAATATGGAAGGGTTAGCATACAGTCTGTTGAGACCTTTCCAAGGTGGCAAGTATTTTCCACGAAGCCCAAGTGCAGTGAGGCTTGGCTTTTCTTCTGCACGTTCTCAGCTGGCTGCCCTTGAACTGCTGTGGAAATATACCTAGGTGGCTGTGTAGAGGTTGCCATAACCTCCAACAACAATGGTTGGTGGAAGATGTAAGATCTGCCTGCCCTGCAGCTGAGCTTGATATGGAAAGGAAACAAAATCAACTTCCAACTCAGTTTCTTATCTAGTAACATCTTGTTAACTGATCAGTTCATCCAGTCCCAAAGACTTGGGGATTTTAATGTAATTCTGATATTTCAGAAATAAGAAATAGGGGCCAAACCACTGGGAGGCTTAGTGAGGTGTTAAGTTCTAGATTTTTCTAGAAAAAACACCCTCATTGTTATATCTTCTTTTCCAATGGGTTAATTTGTTTTATTCCCTAACTAAGCAAAAAAGTTACACTTGAGATAGAAAATGACATAAGCCACAATGACCAGGATCAATTCTGAGAACATCTTAGAGGTCTCAAGAAGAATGTAAATAGCACTGAAAGATTTTCAGGGCATAGCTGATACCACTGACTTGGTTTATAAACTTTTATTTAGGGATAATAGCTTCTTAATTGGTTAGACATCAAGCCACACTCTTCTGTGTCATCCCAAATTGCTACCCTTTATTTTCCTTAATGCCTTCTGATATTGAGTTTCACTGTGTATTTCAGTTTCCAGAGTCAAGAGAACTAAAAAACCTTCAGGTTAAATCATTTCCAAGGATCTTTTGGCCCTGGTTTTTATGTCTGCATGTGTTAGTTAGATGGTCTTGAGCTATCTCAGGCTACAAAAATTGAATGATAAAACAGATAAGGGAGAAAGTAGTAACCAGGAGGCTCACTGTCTTTCAACTCCCACTGTCCCCTGCTCCATCTTTCCTTGCTTATAGAACTCTGACTTTGTTTCTCATGTTTCAGGCAGCTTTGGATAGAGGGATAGAGACTACGCAGATCCTAAAGTGAACCTTGACTGATCTATGCCAACTTCAAGCTCAGTTGCTGGGTGGTCACTGCCATGGAAATTGAGGTGTTCTCTGACTCTAAACCAAAAAGAACTAGAATCAACATTAATGGGTGAAAAAGACTTCCTAGACATAGAAAAGTAACTTGGATCAAAGTCCATTCCCTCTGCAGGAATTCTGCATTGGGTCAGTAAGCAGTTTGTGAATCCAAATGAAAATGTACAATGTAAAGACACATTCAAATGGCAAAATAAGTGCAATTTTTTTTTTTTTTTTTTTTTTTTTTTTTTTGTCAGTCTCCTGTCTTTCTCAGTCTGTCATGGTGGTTTTATTTCTAGTTGAGTGTTGTGCACCCTAACAGCAGCTAGCAGCCGGAACTAAGAATGTAATATTCTGTACTCTGGCTTGTTCCTCCCTGCATCTTCATGCACTCACCTCTGCTGTAGGCAGAAAGTGGCATCAGCTGATTGGCATTCTGGGAAGCAGATGGTCTAGAACCTAACTCTGTGAAGAGGCAAAGCAGAACTGCCTGTGAGTTGAGGCTCCAAGCCTTTGGCCAATATGTTGTTGTCCCTTGAATTTCACTTATAAAGCACAAGTTTTAAATAAAATTACTAGGAATTTTAAGACATTGACTATAGACTGTTCCGGCCTAAGCATGGGACTCCTTCAGTTTGTAGCCTTGTGGAATTGCAGAGATGGTCTTCCTGTGAACCTGGTCCTGCCCTCCATGTTTGCATACGCTATACATGAACTAGTTTCAGCCATCTCAAGACCACAGGGGGAGCATAGACACATTAGAAAAGAAGGGAAAATGGGGAGGGGCGCACCTATGCTCTTGACCTTCTTAAGCTACAAAATTAACCAACCTGGGAAATTGCCCAGCCTCAAGAATTCTTGTTATAGGAAGTAACAGACTCCTTGTTTTAAAAGCTTACTTTTTCTTGCTTGTTTTATTAGTCATAACTGAAAGCATTCTAACTAGTAGAAAATATCAACTGATAAAATTCTGTAAAGGTACTAGACAGAGAAGCAAAGCTGGAGGAGTTTGCTGCAATACATAAATCTATGGTGAGTCACCTAGAGGATGCTGTCCCTGCTTTTCCCTGGACATTGCTGGGTATGAGAGGCCAGGGTGTTCTTTGGAATAAGAATAGACAGTGCCGTCACATTCCACCCCCTCACAATCTTCCATGTTCAGATGGTTTAACAGACACAAGCAAGGCAAAGATTAGCAAGCTATACCACAGAGCCTAAACTCAACACCCACATTGATTTGTAGGTGCACAAGAATTGAGATGATGAAAAGAGGTCATTGTGAGCTTCAGAAATAGCTTGAGGCTAATTTTCGAAATAGGTCATGTTATGGTTTGAAGGTTTTCCTCAAAGTTGTGTGTCAGAAGTTCAATCTCTAATGTACTGGTATTGAGATGTTGAATCTTTTAAAATATATTGTCATGAGGGCCTAATCCTGGAAAATAGATTTATGCCATTATCATAAAGCTGGGTTGGCTAGTTATCTCAGAAGTGAGTGCCTAATAAAAGGATGAGTTTGAGCTGGGGTGTAGTATAAGTGGTAGAGCTCTTGCTTAGTATGTGCAAGGTGCTGGAACTGATCTCTTGGGATATAAACAGCAATTTTTTTAAAAAAAAGATGAATTCTCTCTTCCTCTATCACCATGTGATGCCTCCTTACCAACCGTGGACTTTACGTCCCCTAAATAAACTTCTATTGCTTCTAATTACTTAATCTGTCGTATTCTGTTTATTTTTTTAATCTTTTTAAAATTTTTAATAACTAAATTATTAGAAGAAGCATTTCATTATAGTTTTAACATATTCAGTAACACACTCCAGAGAAAAAGTACATCTCTTTCACAAGTAGCTGTAAGTTTCTAGGTTCACAGCTGAATTAATATAGTTATACAATATTGAACTCAGTATAAGCCCTGTAAGACATAAAATTGAATGAGTTTTTAACCTTTAAAGAAGTTCTCCATTTCATTTTAGAATATATTGTTCCTTGCAGAAAGACTTATTTTTTTGTTTACTAACAGTGAGATGTTGGCCCATGCATCTCTAATCTGTATCTATCTATTACTAGTCATAATTGGTTGCACTTGGATGCTTGGCACCTGTGTATGTCTATAAATTCACTGGGTAGATTTCAATGGTAATGTTTATTACCTTTACTAATTAACATGATGTAAATTTCCATGCTTCCTCCTCAAATATAATACATTTTTTAAAATTTGTTGATTTTTTTGTGTGTGTATATCACACAGAATATCCCAAACCATCTTATTCAACTATATACCCACTTCCCAGATGGCACCCTCCCATAGCCTCCCTCCCCCCACTAGAGCCCTTATACTCTGATATCTCTGCTACTGTCTGCTGTGTTCTCAGCACCCCAGCCATTGCCCACTACTTGTCTGTCCAGTGACAATCTAGTCAGCCTGTCTAGAGGTCTTTGTTTTATAGGATGGTCAGCTGTTCCTCATCTAGCAGCAATCAATTGTTAATATTCCTTTAGATAAGACTGGGGTGTGCTGTTCATTTTCCCAGTTCTATGCTGGGTTACTATCTAGGAGTCCCTTCTGGCCAACAACTCAAAAAAAGGTATATCCTATCTGGAATTGTTGCTTGTTATGTAGCCTGTAGCTATGCGTAATTTTTCCTAAGAAATTATATTGGCCCTTTTAATCTTTGGTTATACTTTCCTTTGGGGGGTTTAAGGCCATATAGTTGGTACAGATAAACCAATTTATTTTTACTCTTAAGGTCATTTGAGGATCTGTTCCTCAGGGGTCACATGGCCTTGGGAGGAGCCCCTGGCTCCTTTCTTTTACCAGTTCCACCTATGTGAAGATAAGTCAAAGGTCCTGCTGAACCATGTTGGCTTCACTTGGAAGCATGGAGGAAATGATTCCTCTGTGTTGACCCTCCTCTTTGTGGACCAGACACTGGATTGGTCTGGATGCAAAGGATAAGGAAGAGGAAAGGTCAGCCCCGGTGACCATGAAAGAGGCTGGCTGGTCGTGCAGGCCCAGGGATTTAGAGGGAGGTGAGGGCAGGGCCAGGCCCAGAGTGGTCCAAGGAGAGAGGCCTGCAGGTTGGAGAGAGGCCTGCTGGTCATCCGTATTCTGTTTTAACAATACAAAAATGATGAGACTTGTTTGAGACTCTCCTACTTCCCTTTTAATATTCTTGACTATATTTATTTGTATTTAGGTGTGTGTGTGTGTGTGTGTGTGTGTGTATGTGTGTGTGTATGTACACACCCATGGTGGGGGAAAGCCAAGATCAAAGCCAGTCTGGTCTACATAATGAGTTATAGGACAGCTGGGGTTACAAGAAACCCTGTCTCAAACAAACAAACAAACAAGCAAACAAACAAACAAGCAAACAAACGACCTAGTGTTTTTTTTTCTTTAAGCTTAATATTCTTGGTAGAAGCACATGGTGATTATAAAGAAGGGTAGAACCAGAAATTCAGGACTCATCTTGAGTACACCTTATAAGTATGCGGTTGACTGTTCTCTAGCTTACCAAGTACATTCTGCAAAAGTGAAATAAAGGATAAATAAATATGGAATAAGTGTTCCCAGGATACAGTGAATTTTTCAGAGCTGCAAATACCAGGAAATCTTGAGGAATTTATACATTTACTAAAAAAATGTTTTTGTATATGAACTAATTCAGAAAGATGTAACAGAATTCAGACTGTTAAAACAAAGTAAAATAAAAGCAAAGTAAAAGTTTTCCTGTTTATTACATCTCTGTTTATTTATTTTCCTGTTTATTTATTCATCTTTGGGTCTGTTTATTTCTCATGTGAACAGTCTGATTTCTAGTTCTCATTTTTATTTGGAGTGATTTTTTTTTTATAATTTGAGTAGCTTTCCCGGAAGGAAATTGAAACTCAAATTTAACATGAAATACCCATCTCTATATCTATATCTACCTATCAATCATCTACCCATCATTTTTGCAATATATAAAATATGTTTTTAAAATGGATCCAGATATCTGAATGGACTTCCTTAATTATACATCTGATAAAAGTGCCAAAGAGTGCTACATGTTCAGACGGAGTATGATGGCTCTTCGCCATGTTCCATCTCTGTCACTTTCAGAGCACAGATATCAGAAGCTTGTCTTCTTCTTCTTTTTTTTTTTTTTTTTTTTTTTTGAAGAACATGACTGTGGTCTGATAGCAGAAAGAAAAGGAAAAATGAATTTAGTGGAAAAGTGTTTTAGTGGTGTTGGAAATGCCTTCTTATGTTCTGTATTAGCTACTTTTCTGTTGTTGTGATAAAACACTAGGACCAAGGCAATTTATAGAAGAAAGAGTTTGGCTTATGGTTACAGAGAGATAAGAATCCATCATGGTGGGGAGGCATGGCTGCAGAGGTGGCTGGGGCAGAAAGCTGAAGCCTCACATCTTCAAGCATGCACAGGAAGCAGAGACAAACTAGAAATGGGTCAAGGTTATGAACTCTCAATGCCCGCCCCCAGTAACAAGCTCTCTCCAGAAAAGCCATACCTTCTAAACCTTGCAAAACAGTGCCACCAACTGGGGACAAAATGCTCACATACTTGAAGCCTGTGGGGAACATTCTCATGCAAACCATCACATGTTGTGCTGGATAGCTTTAGTGTCAACTTGACACACCTGGGTTGAGGGAGCCTCAATCGGGGAATTGCCTCTATTGGACTGGCCTGTGGCCATGTCTGAGGGGCATCTTCTTGATGAGTGATGTGGGAGGGCCCAGCCCACTGTGGGTGGTGCCATCCATGGGCAGGTGGGCCTGTGTTACATAAGAAAGCAGGCTGAGCAGGGGTCAGGGGAGCAAGCCAATAAGCAGCATCCCTCCATGGCCTGTGCTCCAGCTCCTGCTTCCAGGTTCCTGCCCTGAGTTCCTACCTTGGGCTCCCTGATGAACTGCGACCTGGGAGTTGTAAGCTGAATAAACCCTTTCCTCCCCAAGTTGGTAACGGTCAGAGTATTTTGTTACAACAATGAAAGAACAAACCAGGACAGAAATTGGTACTAGAGAGTGGGATATTGCTCTGACAGACCTGACCTTTGTGTTTTGGGGAGGACTGTGGACGTGTGTGGAACTTTGGGCTGGAAAAGCCATTGAGTGCTCAGAATTTGTTGCTGTGGACCTTGGAACAGTTATACTGAAAGAGCTGTGAACAGTGGAGGCCTGGCTTGTGAAGCTTCAAAGGGAAGTGGAGACCATCAGGGCTGTTCCTGTGATGTTTTCAATTGAGAATATGTGGGTTCTGGTCAGCTGGGGCTGAAGAATCAGCTGTGATTAAGAAGAGACCAGAACCTGAAGTACGGCCTTTGCTTTGCTGGGACAATTGATGTTGGTTAGCTGTGGATGCAAGATCAGCTGTAAGTAACAAGAGACCAGCATCACTGTGGTGAAATCTTCTGGGAGGTATTTCCTCAGGGTTAGCACACAGAAGCTGTGGTAGAGAG
>NW_008360320.1:1203732-1240967 GCF_000622305.1 Nannospalax galili | reverse complement strand
TTAAGAAAAGACCAGAACCTGAAGTAAAACCTTTGCTTTACTGGGACAATTGATGCTGGCTGGTTAGCTGGGGTGGAAAAATCAGCTGTAAGTAACAAGAGACAAGTATCACTATGGTGAAATCTTCTGGGAAGTATTTCCTCAAGGTCTGCACACAGAAGCTGTGGTCGAGAGGGGGCCTGAGCCTCCATCTCTAACTGGAAGCAGGACTTGGTAATGTGTAAGAGTACCCTGCATGGTTCTGGTGTTGAAAATGTGAAGGGGTCACAGAGAGCAGAGACTTTGGTTTTGCTTAGGTGTGCCCAATTCTTCCCTTTGAAATAAGACAGTACTTGTTTTGGATTTTACGGAAGCCCACCCACAGTTGAGACTTTTAAAAGAGACTACGGACTTTTAAGTATTTGGATTTTTTAAGGACTGTGGGGTTTTTAAGGTTGTACTGTCCTATGTTGTGATATTAATATTAACATCATATCTTAGGGACAAGAACTGGAAAGCTTATGGTTTAATAGTGATGTGTTTGTGTGTCAAGTTGACAAGGGGTCAATTGTGCTGGATAGCTTTAGTGTTGACTTGACATACCTGGGTTGAGGGAGCCTCAATCGGAAAATTGCCTCTATTGGACTGGCCTGTGGCCATGTCTGTAGGGCATCCTCTTGATGAGTGATGTGGGAGGCCCCAGCCCACTGTGGGTGGTGCCATCCATGGGCAGATGGGCCTGTGTTACATAAGAAAGCAGGCTGAGCAGGGGCCAGGGGAGCAAGCCAATAAGCAGCATCCCTCCATGGCCTGTGCTCCAGCTCCTGCTTCCAGGTTCCTGCCCTGAGTTCCTACCTTGGGCTCCCTGATGAACTGCGACCTGGGAGTTGTAAACTGAATAAACCCTTTCCTCCCCAAGTTGGTAACGGTCAGAGTATTTTGTCACAGCAATGAAGGAACAAACCAGGACACATGTGAACTGTCAAATGCATTAAATTATCTGGGCTTCCCCAGGAGTTCTGTTATTTACGTGACTGCTCTCACAAACAAAGAATTGCTGTAGAGGGAGTGAAACTTCCACAACAGGTGTTGGGGGTGAGAACGGGACCTTTAGGTACTTCCTCTGCGTTTTAAAAACTTTCCTTTAATTTCAGTTAATCTGACAAACTGTAAATCTGACAAACTCTGAGACGCTTTCCTTCAGAAGAGTGCAGGGACACATGACTGGACTGTGAAATCTGCCCTAGAACCCCAGATTCAAAAAAAAAATTAAATTATATAAAATAAAAACCATTGAAAAATATCTTTTGAGAGTTCCAGGACCAGTTTTTTTCTATCAAGCGCCTGTGAGCTGGCTTACTTATAAATGGATTTTTCTTAAATATAAACACTCATTCATATATAAAGGTATTTTAAGTTTTACAATTTCACATATGTAACCAAGTTATCTCAAAATGTTTCAAGCAAGCATGGACAAGTAGAGAGTTAATGCAAATATAAGTTTGACAAATAATGGACAAAACACCCAATTAAAT
This sequence comes from Nannospalax galili, assembly GCF_000622305.1. Taxonomy (NCBI): domain Eukaryota; kingdom Metazoa; phylum Chordata; class Mammalia; order Rodentia; family Spalacidae; genus Nannospalax; species Nannospalax galili. Next base: position 1,239,453 of record NW_008360320.1, on the reverse strand, counting down.
TAGATTTTTCAGATAAATATTTTTTTAGTACAATTATTCCCATGTATTAGGATTTTCCATAAAATTCAAAGTGCTCCAGTGAATGGTTTATGCTTTGGCAAAATATACTAACATATTATTGAAAATTTAAATTTAACTGGGTGTTCTGAAGTCTTTCATGGTCCCACCCCTTCCTGCCAATAAGGTTCTGTCATCTCATGTCTCATTAATTTTTGTCCCACCAGGCCTATAGAGACATAAGACACAGTCTTGAAATTTACTAAATGGAAAAAGGGATTCTATTTCTAGGCACTAGAGACTTTTTATTTCAAGTGTTTCAAGAGGCTTTATAAGACTGCAATACAGATTTGAACTAGTTAGTCTTAATTTTGCATAATCCTTCCAAATTGCAATCGTAACCCATGTTGTGTTAATTCCAAAGTCAGTGTTTTTAATCTTTATTTGCAGTTCCCAAAGGGAGAACTACTGTGTTTTAATTAATAGGAGCAGCACAGGGGGCAGCGTGGAAGGGGGAAAGCTGGAAAGCTGCTGGAATTTAGTTTGTGGGAGATAATACACATCCAGCAATGTGTGAGGACAACCCCGCACATCCGAAGATTCTTCTAGATCGTACAAGAGTTTTTATATTTTGACATATATTTACATGGAAAATAAATTCTTGAAAATATCTGGGGTTTGGGGAGATGGCTCAGTGGGTAAAGTGATTGGCTATGCTCAGTGGGTAAGGTGCTTTCTGTGTAAGCATAAGGACCTGAGTCTGGATCCCTTATGCCCACAGGAAAAGCCAGGCATGGAATCATGAACCTGTGACACCAGTGTTGGAAGCAGAGCCAGGCAGACCCCAGGAGCTTGCTGGCCATCCAGTCTAACCAATCAGTGTGTTCCAGGTTCAGTGAGAGACCATATCTCAAAAAACAAAATAGAGTACCGTGGAAGAGGACAGAAGCATATCAGTCTCTCACATTCACATACATACAGACACCACATATACATGTAACATACACATACATATACACACACAATTATCTGAACTTAGAGCCTAACTCCAGTTAACATATATGAACAAAAATTTACATTGTTTCATGTACATTGAATTTTCCAGTAATGATACTGGCACACACAAATCAAAAGAAGGTTTTCTATATAAAACTGTACCATCGTTTCATAAGCGTGGTCCAAAAACATCCAGCAAAGTAAAAAATCTCAGGTGATGTTACTTCAAATTGATGAAATGACTGGAAGAAAACCTGCACAGCCAGATGGGAGGCTCAAATGCAAATCGCTCCAGGTCCCAGGTGTAGTGTCAGGCCTTTGTCTGCTCCAGATCAATATGGCTGGGGACAGCTGTGAATCTTGTGCCTTCCTGGCTTTCCAGAACAGCAGCAGCAATTCTAGGATTCTCCTGATAGGACAGTTATTGGCGCATGATCCCAGTGGAATAGCTCACCATTTCCCTAGACAGCCTTGCTTGCTCTGTTCCCGCCTGACTTTGCTTTAGCATGTTGATGTTCAACATATAAATATACTAATTTCAGACCTCTGTCCTTTGAGAAGGGAGACAGCAGAGGGTAAGTGAAACCATCTACATTTTCTACCTTGTGGTTTTACTGTACTTTGTTTATTCTGAACTTTACTAAGCATCTTTCATCATTTTAGAAAATTCCACCGTTTATAGTAACCTCTATGACTTTCTATCCCAATTTAGCAATTCTTTTTTACATTTATTAATAATAATAATGATTATTATTGTGTGCGTGTATGTGTGTGTGCGTGTGTGCATGTGTACATGTATATACCATGGTACTCCTGTGGAGCTTGTTCTCCTTCCTACCATATGGGCCCTGGGGATTGAATTTAGGTCTTCAGGCTGTGCAGCAGGCCACTTTGCCTGCTGAACCATCTCCCTGCCCTCAATCCAGCTATTTCTACCTATTAAATTCTGTATAGAGGTAGAAGAAATAATACTGCTGTCAGTTTATTTTCTACTGAACCCACACTGACATAGCTATTATATTATCATTTATCTCCTTTCATCTTTATTTTTAATATAGATGTGACATTTTAAAAGATTATATGTGTATATATGTATATATAAGTATATTACTATTAATACCATTTCAAAATATTTATTGAACTCTTCTGCTATAAGTTATCTGACAGGAATATGTATATTTCAAAGAGCACCTGCCAATCTGAGCAATGTCCAACATTCACTTAAAGTGCATTATAATTCACAAGTTGTCAGATTAATTATCCACAGTATCAAATCATAGCCAGAGAATGAGGATGCCAATAAGAAAATGGCAGTAATATTTTCTGAAAAATATTTCCTAGATACAACTCTGTACACATATATGAAAACCATTTGCAATTTTGCTGTTTATAAATATCATTTAAAGTATTCTTAAGTGAGAAAGAAAATTCTTACTACCTGAAGGAATACTTCCAGCCTGTATAAAATTTGGGTGGAGGCCTGGAGCAGAGGATAATATTTTTTATGGAAATGCTTCAGGTTGCACTGGTACAATGCCAGACCTGTTTCTTGTAAAAGGCTGGGAGACACATCTGGGACAAGCATTATGGGGAATGGGACAACGTGCTATGCAAGACACTCATTTTATTAGCTATGGGCTACAAAGTGGCACAGTGATTCAGAGCCTTATTTGGAGTCGGACAGCATTCGACACAAGTCCCAGGTGTACCACTTCACGGGGCCTTAAACATCTTAGTTAATCTCTCTGAGGTTCAATTTTCTCCTCTGTAAATGAGGATAATTACAGGCCCTATCTCTTATCCTTATATAAAGTAACGCATTTAGTGCTCTATTACTTTTTTCTGACTGCCACAGCAAAATATCATAAACCAGGTGACATCATCAAAAGAAATCAATTTTTTAAGCTAGAAGTTGAGAAGTCCAAGATCTGGGGGATTCGGTTTCTGGTGAAAGCCCTTTTCTTGGCTTGTAGACAGCAGCCTTCTAGAGTTATCTGATCAGAATATTTTGATGTGAATATGTATTTCAAGTAACACTTGTCAATCTGAGCAATGTCTAACATCCAGTGAAAGTATGTGTTTTAGCTCTGTCTTCATATGGATTCTTCCTTGTGTTAATGAGAGGGATGGGAGAACAGAAGGAAAGAGGGGGAAGAGGGAGGGAGGGACAGAGAGAGAGAGAGAGAGAGAGAGAGAGAGAGAGAGAGAGAACTCTGTCTTTTCTCAGGAGGATAGGAATTCCATCATAACAGGGCACTGCCTTTATGACCTCATTTCACATTAATTACCTTTTCAAGGGTCCTGTCTTATATTATCACACTTTAGTGCAAATGTCCAGGAAGCGGTGCTATCAGAATATAAAGTTAGTTCAGGCTGACAGCAGTGTGCACGCTCCTTTTATTTCATGCTACATTACTTCTCAAAATGACATTTCAATTAATTATTAATAATGAATATTCTTCCAATACCTTATAATTTGTAAAATGCTCTCCCAGCCTTTAATTGGTACTGTAGAGGAATCATAAGACTATTTAAAAGAGAAGGAAAGAAGGCTGGGACAAGGGAGGGAGCAAACAGCAACAAAAGCTCCACAAAAAAGAACTTGCTGTTGGAATAAAGGAGGAAAAGCCAAACTGACATGTCTTCTCAGGGCCAGAGAAGCAGGCAAGGGATGTAGGAAGAGGGTTTAAAGGAAGAGTGATATTAGGAAAAACAGGAAAGCCACCAATGAGAGAAGGACGGGCATAAGTCATTACAGGCAACGGGGCCTCACACTCAGCAAGATGCCTCAGCTAACACCAACAGAGAATAGGTCAGTGTAAATTCCCAAAGTCTATTAGAGCTGGGAAATGAACAGGACAGTTGTTCTGCATGGAAGAGAAGTCTATCATCACTAAGGCCGTCATCTGACATGCTGGGTTTGAGTCACAAGGCCTGGAATTAAATCGTCTTTCCCAGTTATTGTGTGAGAAAGATGTATAAACTACACATTGATGTCATGTGATCAGAACTGTATCTGTGGCATTGTAAAAACAACATGGCAAAGCGCTAGTAATAATGATGGAAATGATGGCAGGCTTAGCCCTAGCATAATTAGATTGTAGCTGTGTGTAGCCTGTGACTGTGTCTCTTGACTTCTAGGCAAGAGGGTAGAAATGTGGTGTTCCTATAAATTCATCTGCATTGCATCTGTTCTAGGAATCCATAGGAAGACAACACAGAGTCTGAGGCCTGAAAGCAGAGCTCGGTGACATTGAGAGCTTCTGGACAGCAGAGGAAGCAGCTTACTGCATGAAGAGGAAGCGTGTGGAATTGGTGAAAATCCTCGCCAGCTCTCCTTTCACAGAAGATTAATGCAAAACAGACAAAACAACTAAACACGAAAACTAACACGTCAATAAAAAATGGGCTAAGGAGCTGAGCAGCAGAGTTCTCAAAAAATGAAATACAAATGGCCAATGAATATTTTTAAAGTATTTAACATCATTAGCCATTAAAGAAATGCTGATTAAAACTACTCTGAGATTCCATCTCACCCTTGTCAGAATAGCTATCATCAAGAAAAAATCACAACAAATACTAGTGACGATGCGAAGAGAGAGGAACCCTATTCACTGTTGGTAAGAGTGTAAACTGGTGTAGCCATTGTCAGGCTTCCTCAAAAAGCTCGAAGTAGATGTACCATATTACCCACCCATGCCACTCCTGGTATACACTCTGAGGACTCTATGTCATATGAAGGAAATACTTGTATATCCATGTTTAATGCTGCTCTATTCATTAAAGCTAGAAAATGGAGTCAGCCTAGATGCCCATCAATTAATAAATGGATAATGAAAAAGGGATACAAATACACAATAGAATTTTATTCAGCTACAAAGAAAAAAATTACACAATTTTCAGGAAAATGAATGAAAGAAGAAATTATTATGTTAAGTGAAGTAACGCAGGCTTAGAAATACCAGCATCATATGTACTCTTTCATAGGCAGATCTTAGCTTTACATGTGCACTTATGTGGGAGTAAGTTTGTGTAGATTCCGGAAAAGCAAAAAGGGTCCATGAGAGGAGAAAAAGAAGTGTTAAGAGAGAAGGGTAGGGAAGATAACAGTGTACGTGGTATGAATGTAAAAGGAAATGCTGGGGCGAAAGAGTTGAAGCGGGACTTGGGAACAGGGAAATGGGGGAGAAGAGAGTTAAAACCAAGTAAGTAAGACTTTTCTAAAAAGCTTTCGGTACCATAAATGAGAAGTGGCGCTGTGAAGATTGGCTCTTCATACCACTTATTCTAGTTTTGAAGCAGCGTAAACCCTGAAAGCCTTGCTTCCTTCATAGACTGTTGTTTCTACTTCATGAGAATTGGCTGTAAGAGGGCTGCACATGTCTCTTCCCATTTTTTTATTTTTAAAGTAATTTTATAGTTATACAATATTGTACTCAGTATAAACCCTATAAGACATAAAAAATGAGGTTTTATCCTTTAAAAAAGATCTCCATTTCATAATTCAACTGTAAACCTAAATATTTGCAACCAATTTTGAAAGAGATGCATCTTAGCTCAGGAAAATATTATTGAATATGTCAATGCTGTTGTAATGAAATGCTTCTTCTAAGTATGTGGTTATTAAATAAATAATTTTAAAAAGTAATTTTAAAAAGAAGCTAGCAGAGAGTGAGGCTCATGTAGTGATGCCTAGTTCAGCTATGTGCCTGGGCTCTGGAGCCATGCCAGCAGTACCTCCTGAGCCTGCATCCTCTGATGCTCCATGATTGATCTCCTTCCTTATGGCTCCACAGACTCACTGGAAACCCCATGTTCTGGACCAGAGGGTAATGTCTGTGTATGCTGCACAGGGAACCCCTTGTTTACCCTCAGAAATTTTGACCCTATCACAGTTTGGGGGATATCAGGGAGAGTTGGATGGAGAAATAAGGGTTGGATATGATCATTTTCCATGGTATACATGCATGAAAATTTGAAGAACAAAGGAAAAGTATTCTTAAATAATTTAATGGCATAAGATGGATGAAAGAAAGAACAAGAAAAAGGAGGAGACAGAGGAAGGAAAGGGAAGGACAAGGAATGACGAGCACTCTCAGGAAGGTCCCCACAAGCTGTTTAGTACCCTATGAGAAAACAGCTATGACTTTCATTTTATGGCTGCAGATATTGTTCTCAGCTCTTGCAGCTGAAAATGGCAGGAAACAGATCATCACCTGAGATCTGCTGACTCAAAATTGTTCTTACCTGTTGTACTAAACCCTGCTTTATCTCTCTCAAAGTATGGAAGAATATAAAATGTCAGCTGCATCATGAATCTGTTCCAACAGCCATCTCTCCAGAGAAGTATGGCTGAGATTTGATACACTGTGATTGCTTTCAATTTACTGTGTGTCCTAACCTCATGTTGGGTCACATAAATGAATGAAGGAATCATGAACAATTTGGCAGTAGTAAAAAGTTTCTGGATACACAACAATAAAATATCAATTCAAACTATTCTGCTAAATAGACATAATATTAAACTGACTCCCGATGACATCATTATACCCATTCATTACTGCATCTCTCAGTCCTCACCAGAGATATTTCTTTTTATAGTGGATGGCAGTTAACACAGAGACCCACAACAGATCATCCTGCAGAGAACATAAGACTGTGGAGTGCTCAGTCTTAAATGGATCATCTGCATCACACCCTCTCCCTCGAGGCTTAGGGATCATTGTGAAAGTGGGGGCAGAAAGACTGTAAGAGCCAGAGGCAGTGGATGACCACTAACAAACAGTGTTTTCCAGTGACAACTAACAACTAGGTAGTTGCACATATGAACTCACAGTGGTTGTCACAACATGCACAAGACATATGCAAGCTCAAGCCAGACAAAAATCTCAACATGGAGAAGAGAGGTGGGTATGAAGTTCCATCCTAGCCGATGAGCTGTTGGCAGTTGGTAGCTGCTGGTAGAGGGAGAGTCCATTTTTTAAGGGTGTGGCCAGTGGGAGGTCAAGCATGCTCCAAGGAATGGACTCACACCAAAGAACATTTGGGCAACACAAATTGGATTCCATTGGCTTTAAAAAAAGAAAAGGACATGAATTTGGGAGGATAGGGAGGTGGGGTGGATCTGAAGGATGAGAGAGGGGATGCACATGATCAAAATACATGATATGAAATTCTCAATTAATAAAAATATTAATTCAAAACCAAACATGCAGCGAGTTGAAGTGTTTCTGGCCATGCTTACCTATGCTGCATTGTGTGTGTCTACTAAAACCTTGGTTCTGCCTAAACAACACGCCTGCCCTGCCCTGCCCTGCCCTGCCAGAAAGCCACAGGATACCAGGGGAGGCTGCCTGAAACACCTCAGCTCAGGTTGAATACTATTGTTATGAAATGCAATGTTTTTACTTTACAGTGTTTTCCACTCTTAAAGAAACATGATTTAATTGTGGAAAATAAAGACAATATTTTCCTACCATAATTCCTCAGCAATTAATTATCAAATCAGTATATCTTTGGTTGTTTTGCATAAACGTGTTAACATTTTTAAATGTTAGATGAATTTTGGCCTAAGATTAGGACAGAATTCAACAATTTCTGAAATGACTCTTCTGCCAATTTTTACTTCATATTGTGTGAATCAGTGTTTTCAGCATTGATAATTTGTTTCAAAACTTTAAGTATTTTATTTATTATTTTTTATTTTATGTGTGTAAGCATATTGTCTGCATGTGTGTAAGTGTACCCACGTCGTGCAATGCCTGAAGAGGTCAGAAGAAGGTGATATATCCCCTGGAACTGGAATTAAGGACAATGATTGTTAGCCACCATGTGGATGCTGGGAATTGAACCTGGGTCCTCTGCGAGAGCAGTCAGTGCTCTTAACTGCTGATCCATCTCTCCAGCCCTAGCACTGATAAATTTTAAAATCAAAATATTGATTCACTCTGAGAAATTTTGAAGCTGATTTACATCCAGTAGTATCAAATATTTAGCTAAGACTTAAGTAAAAATAAACAAGCACACAATCCTATTAGTATGCAAATTAGTTTTCATCCATTGGTAATTTGTGTGTATATCAAAGAATTTCTTCAAGATAAATTTCCTTATGTTTTATTATCAATAAATGTTTGATTTTTATACCTATTTTATATACCTATATACCTATATACTCAAAGGTGTGTAAAAATTTCTCAGGCAAAAAGGGATAGCAAGCAGAAAAGGTTTAAAAATCAGCCCTAACTTAGGAAACTAAAGGCTTTGTTTGGGGAAATAATAGTTATAGCCTTATGCAATATCATCTTACAAATTAAACTAGTTTATTGAGTGTTAAACAGTATGGTTAAATATACTTGAAAGATAATTTATAAAACAGAAAGAATGGCTTGTCGGCCTCTCTTTACATATCTGTACATAAAGGTTTTAGACTTAAGTCACAGCATCTTTCCTGTTTGTGCATTACGAAACCGCAAAGTCTGATACTTCATCATGTTTATGATTGAGGCCAGCTTCTGCAGGGAACTGGGACAGCTCAGCTGCATGGTCTTACCTGAGGCTGAGCCCACATCACCGTGATTTATGACTTCATTCTTGTTCTATATTGCCCATCATAGAATAAAAAATATGTATTTGCCCTATGTAAACGTTAATGATTTGTTATTTTAATTAAGGAATTTTAAAGTATTGATGCACAGTAGCATAAATGACCCCAAACAAAATATAATTCCTGAGTAAAGCAAGCCACAAATCTTACGAGTCTATATTTAGAAAACAACTATTGTGATCATATATCCTCTAGTAAGATGTTCACTTTTTATTCAAATGGTCAAGAAGCCTGCTGCACCTCTTTTATTTCCTGGAGAGAAGTATATATTTGAAATCTGGCATAACCCAATGAATGTCAGTGCATTAGACATTGGGGAAGAGCCATGAAGAAAAAGAAAATACATGGAAATAGACAGATGAATTTGGGGAGCTTACTTGCCTTGGGGGAAAGATCCATGGAATGACTGCAAGCACCCTTGAAAATATTGCTTCTGTGTCTCATTATGGCACCTAGGTTTCCAGCCTGTCACATCCAATGAGGTCTTTGCAAGCTAGTGATGCTAGGCCTGTCAGCCTGATAGTCTAATTTGGAGTGACTCCCACCACACCATTTGTAATGTTTCCTGAAAAGCGACGGAGGGCGCCTTGCCACGTGTTCTTTCTAATTCCGTTTAATAAGAATATTTTCAGATTTCAGTAAGAATGGTGCTACGCTCTTGATATGCAAGGACATCCAGTCATTCTTTATGTTAGTTTCGCTTTGAAAAACAAAACTAAAGGCTTAGCATGGAAAATTGCATTTGACTCCACTCATAGAAATTCATGTTCTATATAGCCCATTCAAGACCACCATTCTAGCTGTTAGTACAGGAATTAGCTAAATGCACTCCATTAATTCTGTTGCTTTCTTCAGTGAGGATTGGGTTGCTCATGATGAGCTATTGTTTGAGTGCTGGGTGAGCTGGCCTTCTCAGAAGCAGCAACTAGTTAACACATACCCATATATCCAGTCTTCCATGGACGTCCCTGAATTCTGTGTCTTTTCCGAAGAAACAGTAGTGACTTTCCTCAGTGGTACAGAATTTATGTCCCTGGAGCCACTCTAAATTCTATCTCTCTCTTCTTTTGAAGACAAAAATCACTGATGGTTGTGGGGGGAGGGGGACTGGAAGATATATCCATTGAAGTCTCCAACGGGGCAGAAGAGCAAAGTGCTGTGATTCTATTCATGAGGGAATTATCAGGTGGCAGTCAGAGCCCTAAACTATGGGAAACTTTGAGGCCTGAGATCGTGGAGAGAGGCAGTCCCATTAAAAGGAAGAGCATGGGTCAGTGCTCTTCCTTCTCATCTCCCTCGACGACTTCGCTCTTCCTCCAGAGTCCCCTGGTACTAGTCACCACCAAGGACTGCATAATTGAATTGGTTGCTTTTACTGGATTGAGAGACTGGTTTTGTCCATGGGGCTTATTTTCCCATTTCTCAGGCACGTGTGCTGTTTATTGTGTTGATAGATGTGGTCTTGCCTGACGGGAACACAAGCAGAATGATGACAGGAAGAAAAGACAAGAGAGCCTTAGTTCAGCCCTCTAGTCACGCTTCCAAATTATTTCGGAAATGGTTTCTTCCTCTTCCTGTAGTTTGCTCAATGTGTGTCCTTGTGCTTATGTCCCACACAAACATTCCGATGTCTTCGGTTTCCCCTTCCCCATTCATTTCTTTTCATAGATCGACAAGAATAATTTCTGTTCACATTTCCCTCTTCGTATGGCCTCTCTGCGAGCATCATTAGGCCACACTATTACATCCACGGGCTGTGCATTTGATTTAGGTATACTTCCTGGGAATAGTATTCACTTTGCTTGACCGAAGAAAAAGCTCTCATTTCCTCTTTCTCTCCTCTATTTTCCCTTTAGCTGAGTACAAAGAATCTGTGCTGACACATCAAAGAAATATGAGTTTAATTTCAAAGAAAATCTGAATCATGTAGTGTTCCATACAGACAGTACCTCCTCTGTTAGATAGCTGTCAATCTAAAATTCGCAGTCCCATTTTATGCACCAGCCATGGTCAAATGAGTAGGACTATGCAGTGCAGAGCTCCACAACAAGACATGACCTCATTTGCTCTGAGAAACTGAGAGGGGTTGAGCTGGGTCAGTGTGGTAAGAACATGTTTCCGGTGGAGTCTGAGAGAGTCTCAGGAAGGGGCAACAATCTCTCATTCTGCCTAGCAGCCCTCTGTGATGAGAACACTGAAGCGGACGAAGGAAAATGAACGATAAGCTTATTATTGTTGCAGGAAAACCACTTAATAGAAAAAAAAAACTCCATTTTTTATGAGTAAACAAGATGTATCAACTAAATTTCAAAGAAAGAAGGTTCATTCAAAGTTGATTTTTGCATCAGGACGTGAAAATAAATGAATCTAAGATTGTTTCTTCTCCCCAATGAATAGCTTCTAAGGTAGGAGTGACAGGCAGAACGTTGTCAGCTAGCTTCCTGTAGGTGTAGCACTTACAGTCAGTTTTCCCAGGGATGCCTCTGTCACCCCAAGACCTTGAATGTCCTTGTGATTCATTCACATACCTGTTTCCAAAGCCTACCAGAGAAAATGCAGAACACTTGCTAATCAAGGTTAAGAAACTGGACAGCCGGTGCTCAGGAACCAGAATATCTCATGAAACAAAGCAGCCCATTCTCCAGTCACTCAGATGAAAGGGGGCTTTTTGCCTTGTGATGAGGCAGAGGAGGGACTTATGAGCAGCAGAAGATGAATAATGAGGAACAGCACTTCAGCCTAGATTTGGTCATTTCACACTAACGGTTCCTGGCTGGGACTTGACTCTGAGTTTCTTATTATTCGTGATTGCATTACAGTCGGGCTTGTTATCTAACCCACTGTGAGGGAGATGGAGTGCAAAGCGGAGGGAATAACGTCCCCTGAGTGTGTGTGACGTTGTAGGTATCCAAGTATGTTTCGGTGACAGCAAGATTCCTGCAGGTTCATTTCAGCTGCCAAAGGAGTGACTGCTGAATATTGATTCTGTTCTGCTCTAAGTGCTGTCCTCAGAGTCATCACACACATTCTCTCTCTCTCTCTGTCTGTCTCTCTGTCTCTCTCTCTGTGTCTCTCCCCCCCTACCCCCCATACAGCAACTTTTCATGGCTGTTAAATACAGTCAGGTAGCTCTGGTCAGAGAAGCATTCTAGAGTGTGTGTGTGTGTGTGTGTGTGTGTGTGTGTGTGTGTGTGTGTGTGTGTGTGTGCTGTTACTGCTTTTGGAGGACGGAAGAGAATTACAGAAGAAAGAAAAAACATGTTTAACCTAAAAGAATGGATGGAATAGGTGAGTTAATAGGAACATTTTAAAAATAAGTAAAAGCCTCCTGGTACAAGCAAATAAAATCAGCAGTAAAGTGTATTATGAATACATGAATCACAGTGACATTCTCCATTCTGAACATTCTTATGCAAAGAAAAGGATCTGAAAGCAGAAATTGACAATGTAACCTGATAAAAAAATACTTTAAGTAACATATTAGATCTCTAGAAACTCGTAGAAGAGATGGCCAAAGATTTAAGATTATTATTACTCTTAAAGACTAAGCCAAAAAAAAAAAATTGCATTTAAAGCTAGTGGATGTCCCATGGCAGCAGGTCCAAAACTGTCATTCTTAAAATTCATGCAACATTCACCTGTGTTTCCTATATTCTCTGAAACTGGGTTCTTGTTTCAGAAAACAAAACACCAAACCCAATCGTATAGGTTAGCAAAGAATATCAGCACCTTGAGGCCCTGGAGATGTAGCACTGATGCTCCATGGGTTTTGGTTCCAGTTTACCAAGCGCATTTGAGTAGGCCCTTGCTTGTTTGTTTGGTGTTGCGCTGTGCTTTGCCCCAGGACCATTGCCCCTGTGGGTCACAGACAGAGAAGCAGGTAGAATGGAATCCACCCAGAGGATGAGCATGGACTTGATCCTCTTTCCTTACTTGCTAGTAAAGTCAAAGAAGGGCCTTTTTCTGTGTTCCTAAGAGCTTTCAAGTTTCTATCTAGATCCTCAATCTACTTTTTTCTTTTAACTCTTTTCATGAATCGAGTTGTTCACTTTCAAAAATAGTAATTGATTGTCCTTACTAAATGGGCTCTTTTGTCTTTTGAATGTGTCTGTTACTGTTTGCACTGACTCATCAGAGAAGCAGCAACCTGACGTTCTTTAGAAGCAGCTTCTACTGCAGACCATTGGTAGGAATACAGAAGACCAGGCTTCAGAGAACTCCTATAACAAACAGAGAAAAGGCTAGGTGTTGCTTTAGTGCATTCAGTTAGTGAAAATTAGTTTTGTTCATCACAATTTAGGCTCAAATTTTGTGTATTTCTTGCTCATTACACATTTGAAAATATGCATTCAGTGGTTGCCATAGTTTGGACATGGAAGTTCCCCCAAATGCTCAAGTGTTAAAAGCTTAGCTCCAAATCCATGCTACTATTGGTAAGCAGTGGGAACTTCAGGAGATGGGACCTGATGGGAGGTGTTCCAGTTATTGAGAGCATACCATTGAAGAAACTGTAGAACTCAGGTCTCTTTTCTGTTTCTCCTTTGAGTCCTAGTTGTAAGGTAAGTGGCTTTGTTTCACCACGTTTCCTGCCGTGAAATGTTCCCTTTCCATAGACCCAAAAACCTGCCAAGCCATTTCACCACAGACTGAAACTATGCAAACTCTGAACCAAAATAAACTTCTCCTTAACAGTTATCTCAGGTATTGTTTACAGTGATAGAAAGCCGACTAACATAGCTGTCTGTAGGAGAAATGTACACAGATATTAATAACATTTTATAATACTTAGCTTAAGAAATGAACACTGGAGAAAAAAAGTCACAAAAAACAAAAAACATTAAAGACTCCAATTTGTGTCCTCATGGGTTTCTGTGGTCAAGAATACACAGCATCCTATTAAGTGTGATCAGTTCCAGTCTTACAAATTAAGATGAAATTGTCCAAAGTCTTTTAAGTAACACAGTCTGAACTTCTTCAACATCCAGATAGTATTCAGTGACAGGTAGAAAACTGTGTCAATGGGAAACAGCTGAGTCCAAGTTTGTGATACAGTGCTGCTCTCAATCTTGCCCAGAGATGCTGCTCTCTGCAGTGGTGAGCCGTTAATGAAGAGACTCACAACTAGTCAAAGTGCTGAGACTAAGTGACTATTGAGTACTGAGCCTTAAATGGGAAATCTATGTCACCACCCACCACTACACACACACACCAAGGCTCAGGGAACATTGCAAAAGAATGGATGGAAAGGATGTAAGAGCCAGAAGATGGGGAGGGTGCTGTGAAATGCTGTCTTCTGGAAATGCCATGACCATTGCACTCATAAACTCATTGTGGTCATGGTCACCTGCACAAGATCAAGCCAACAAGATCATTCAACATTCCAAAAGGCAGATAATTGTCTCAGTGGATTACAAAAAATAAAATTAAATAAGGTGGTGCATGCCTTTAATTCCAGCACTCAGGAGGCAGAGGCAGGCATATCTCTGTGAGTTCAAGGCCAGCCTGGTCTACATAGTGAGTTCCAGGGCAGCTGGGGCTACAGGGAGATACTGTCTCAAAAAGACCGAAAAAAAAAAAAAGAAAAGAAAAATAGAGGGTATGAAAGGGAGAGAGGGTGGAACTTTAAGAAGTGGAAGGGAAGAGTTGGAGGTGAATATGATCAAGACACAACGTTCACATGTATGATATTGTCAAAGTATAAATAAAATAGAGTGTTTTAACAAAAGATATTTTATTACAAGAAAGGAGGATGACCAGAGTACCTGTGTTGGGCTGGGACTTCCTATCAGAAAGACCAAGCCTGCTGTTTCAGGACAATCAACACATCACACATGTTTCTCCTTGTTTGGAAGTCTGTCATGAAATGCAGTAGATATGGGTGGGAATTTTGATATAAAACCTCAAATGTCAAAAGATTAATAAAGAGGAAAAATTTGACTTAGATATGAAAATAAGATCTCTGTACTGCAAAAATACCTCATAGAGGATATGAAAAGGCAGCATCAAAAGAAACATGGAGGCCAGTGGTCATCTAAAGGGCTGATATCCAGTCATGAGGACTTGCCACAGAATAAAAGGAAACAAGTAGTCCAACAAGAAAGAAGAAATATGGTAAACTAGAGCTGTAGACATAAACTTAAGACCTGTACCAACGTGTAGAAAATATTCCACTTTCCTTATGGTCAAATAAATGTAAACACAATGAGACATCACTTTTGCTTCATCAGATTGGTAAAAACTCCATTATGTTTGAAAATAGAGCACCCTTAAAAGTTTGTTCTGAATGTTTAGGCATTAAAACAGATGTTTGTTGAGCTGGATGTGGTCCTGCATGCCTTTAATCCCAGCACTCAGGAGGCAGAGGCAGGTGGCTCTTTGTGAGATCAGGCAAGCCTGGTCTACGTAATGAGTTCCAGGCCAGCTGGGGCTGCAGGGAGACCTTGTCTCAAAAAAAGACCCCCCCCAAAAAAAAAACCAAAACAAAAATAGATGTTCCTTTAAGTATAACTTGTCATAATGAAAAATTAAAAGCTAAATGATTATCAATAAATTGTTGAATAAACTGTGGATGGTCCATATAGTAGGAAGACAAACACATCATTAGGCTGAATGAGGATTTGCAGATGCTGACAAAGAAACAAATCTCTGACATATTTTTAAATGTAAGGCACAAGTGGAAAGTAATTCATATAATTTCACTTTTAGATAAACACATACATATGTGTATAACTTTTTCTGTTTCTATGAACTTACTTTTCAACTGTATAGAAAATCTTTTTTTAAAAATTTAAAAGCACATTTGGGTTAGTTGGCAAAATGCTTACCTTGCATTCATGAGGACCTGAGTTCGATTCCCAGCACCGACATAAAAATAAGCGTGGTCTGGTGGTACATACTTAAAATCCCAGTGCCAGGGGCAGAGAGATAGATAAATCCCTGGGGCTCACTGGCCAGCCAGCCTAATCTGCTTAGTGAGCTTCAGGCCATGAGAGACCCTGTCTCAAAAGAGGCAGGTGGCACTTGAAAAACACCACCAACAGTTGTTCTTTGGCATCTACATGCACACACACTTGCTCGGGGGAGAGAGAGAGAGAAGAGAGAGGAGAGAGAGAGAGAGGAGAGAAACAATAAAATAGATATTGAAGCCAAACCCCACTGATGAAATAATAACTAAATGAATGCCCTGTGACTATCCTTATGCCTTTAAACTTGTTTTCATGTCAAGTAGTAGGCTGGCTCTAAAGAATTTACCCCAATCACCACCCTGAATTTCTCTATCACTGTCCACTGAAAGCTTCTCGTCTTTCCTCTAGATTACTGTCTGGACTCCTGGCTTCCACTGTTGACAACTTCCACCAGTCCATTCTCAATACATCAGGATAAGTAGCCTTCGCAACACTACAATGGTATCCGTATCATCACCTCTCTCTTCAATGGCTTCCTGTTCCACTCCAAGTGAAGTCCAAAATGGGAAACCTGCCCTATTTTGGCCTCCCCAGCTTTCTGACCTCCTGTGATGGCATACCATACTGCCTCACTCTGTTCTAGGCGCCTTGTCTCTGTCATCTGCTTATCAAGTAAGATTCAGTTTATTGTTCAAAATATTTTTGTTTGTGCTTTGCTCTTTTTCCAGAACACATTTCCCCACCTCATACCCTGCTTCTCCTCTGTCCTTGGTGAAGACACAGCTACTTTTCCTGATTCCACAGGACTTTCTTAGAGAGGATTTTCCTGACCTTCTTTACTATTTTTTTCTGTGGACTTGTCACAGTTGGAAATACATTAAGATCCTTTGCTTAATGTTTGCCTTTCTGTCAGAGTAATGTTCATGCAAACAGGAATCATATCTTCAAAATAAAACCAAAACATGTAAAATCATTTCTTAGCATGATACTTGATAGCGTAAAAATTATTTTAAATGAACGAAGACATGCTCCCAGCATCCTCTTGTTGACTTTTGCTTTCTAAAGCACTTCTTTAGCCCACTTCTGTAACTCATAATATATTCCACAGTAAACTAGAACCGAAGACCAAGTAGTCATGATACAAAAGCATTTCAGTTAAGGATCTAAACTTGAATTATGGGTGAGTAGAAACATCCCTGGATCCACTTACAAAAATAGGCTCTGCATTTCTCATTTGCTTTCCATCCATAGAAAAAGGGTGTTTCAACCCCGCTGAGCATTTGTGCTGCTAGAATCCCAGTTACCAGGGGAACCCAGCATCACCCTTTGTTAAATGATCCTGCCTTGACTCATATTTTATATCTGGTAGTTTAGCATTCATACCCTTTTACCTTTATAAATAGGACCCCAGATGATCTGTTCTTACACCCTCCAAGTTTAGAAGTTTCCCTTTGATGAAGGAGGTGGTAAGATGGAGAAGCACAGGAAAACCTCAACCAAAAATAATCTCCTGTGAAAGAAAGAAACAGAGAAGTCTAATCCTGTGCTCATGAGTCAAGTGCTCTTTGAATTTTGCAAAGGGTTTTATTAGTGTGCAAACTTGCTTCCCAAGCTCCATGTTACATTCGCCCTGACCTCATTTCCCATTTCCACCTGAAACATTTGTATGCGCATTTGATAGCAGTTCCAAAAGTATTTTATACTAGGTATTAATTAAATTTCTTTGAGTGGTGTACGATAGAAACAGGGTGCTATGAAAGGCAAAAATAATTACATTAAATCGATTCTAAGATAGCAAAGAAGAAGTGGACAAGAAATCACAGGAAGGATGGAGAAAATGCTATTCCAAATTTTCAGATCTTTCCTGAAGTGTTCCAGGATGAATGTGTGCTATTTTCTGCTGATT
Source organism: Nannospalax galili (assembly GCF_000622305.1). NCBI lineage: Eukaryota > Metazoa > Chordata > Mammalia > Rodentia > Spalacidae > Nannospalax > Nannospalax galili. The sequence goes on along the minus strand of NW_008360320.1, from coordinate 1,222,046 downwards.
ATAATTCTCTAGATGGCTCTAACCATACCTCTTTTTAGTGATGTTTCTATATCAATGTCCCATCAAGTATTACCAACCAGAACCACTTCCATGAATGGAGTAGGCAAAGAAGTCTTTGGAAAACACCTTAGTGGATTCTTATCACACAGACTGTGGATTCTGTTCAAACTCTTTATTTGTTGAAAGAGAACCCCAAAATTATAAGGGGACATTCACCAACATCTTGAAAAGGCTATATTCTTTATATGAATATTATACTTTTAGAATGGGATCATAGAATGCCATATTTTAACTTTGCCTAAATATTGAGATAGGAAACTGAGGCATATGCATGAGCCTATATATATCAGGGCGAATGCTGACCTTTAACAAATACAGCTTCATGTTTCTCCAGTGTCCTTCTAGACAGAAGAAAGGACATTTGCAAATACTTCTCTCCCTGCTCACACATTCAGATTTTCCCCAGCACCACTGAAGACAACCAGGACAGTCCCAAACTTGTAGCTCTCCCACCTCAGGAGCCTGTGTGCTGGGATGTAGGCATGTACCACTGTACCTAGCTTTGCCTCCTATTGCCTTTGTCCCTTTCGCTTCATCTCTCACCCCATTTCCTTTGTCACTGTACACTGTGGCCCTTACTTTATCACTCCAGTCTCAAAGATTGACGCTCACTGTTGTTCATTCTTCTTGCTTCTAGTCATTTCCTCCTTTGTCCATCTTGTATATACTACAAGATGACACTTCCTAAAACAGGAGTTTTACCAGAAAGATAATTTCTTAATAACCATGTACATTTCTTAGCAAAGTGGTTGGATTGAATGTTACCTCTGCTTTACTTTTTATAACAATAGATAGAAAACCAGTGGCATGTAATGAATAAACTGACCATTCTTTTTGTTAAACATTTCTCCATCATTACGATGGAAACGTGAACAATTGATTTGTTTTTTTTCCCAGCATGATATTCAGCAAAGACAAAACTGAATGAGCTATTAAATTGAACCTTCCTAACATTTTTCAATTTTTAGATGTGTCCTCAATGTGTCACAATATTTTAAGGATTTGCAATAAGAAATTCTCAAGGCAGTGTAAGAAAATTGAACATTTTTCTCTTCCCACAAGTATATTTCTTTTTAGCCTAGTACGCATACATATATATATGGATGCCATGGTAATGGTTCAAATAATTATTTATTCCCCCAATGTATACTTTATGAGTAGGACGTGCCAATGATTAAAAACCTGCTAAATCTCAAGACTGTGCTTGGGTGTGTAATTCATTTTTCTTTTTATAACTGTAACTTGACTACTTGAGAACTATCTTTTCCCAAGTAACTTTTGGAAAAGGAACGAAATGGTTACAAGAGAGTGGGCTCATAGACATGAGCTGAACAAAGATAACAAACGATTTTTCATCACACACTAATTATACAGTGGTTGGAAAGCCTGGGATGTGAGGCTGTCGGTGGAGGACTCTTCTCAAAAGTTTCATCATGGCAAAGAAAATGAAATAATGAGCATAGAAACATTTTGAAAACATTTTACATGCACACATATTTGGCTTTTTATTTAATAAATCATAACATTTCATTTCATTTTTTTATTCAGAACAGTTCAAAGTCCTGAAGGTCTAAAAAAGAGATTATTTGGAGTAGATGACTAAAAGTCAAAAGTAATTTTTTAACACAAAGTCTCCTGTTACATGTTTTACTTTCTAGAAGAATCTATGTGAAAGGAACCCTTTTCATCAGTGTCTACTCCTGTAATACCAATTGAAAAGATACATTTTGAATCAAATGCTTCCCTGACCAAAAAAAAAAAAAAAAAAAAAAAAACCAGTCATGTCTTAAATTATGGACACATTGGAGTGAAATCACACTTTTACAGAATTTTAGTGGTAGATGGATATTCATAACTATGAATTTAATTCTATGATTTGTCCTATGAAGTGAAGTTCTGTGATGAGGGAGGAAAGAGCAATCAAGGAAGAGTCTGTGTGCTGTGGCTCCAACTCCTGGATCAGTCAAATGCTTCAGAGACATGGTAAGTTCCAACTCCAAGTCTTCCAGGGCTTTACTGCATCTTGCTGGGTTCACTATAGTATTGAAGTTACTCCATTAACAAAGATGAAGAAAATCAAATAACACATTTCTATGCATTTACTGATTCCAGGAACTATTCTAAGCCATTTAATAATCACCACTGTCCTATTATATGCATACAATTATCATAAGAGAGACACAGAACAGCTCATTAACACACCAAAACTACAGTTACTGGATAGTAAAGCTATCAATTAACACAATATGTAGAAGAAATACATTATTTATTGCTATAACATAGTTAATATAAAATTATAAGATTAAAAATCAAATTTTGTTCTTAAAAACCAGTAATATATAAAATTCTGTTAGTGACTATTTCTTGTTTTAGAACCAAAATCATTAAATTTTCACCATTATGTATAGTTTGTTAATTTTAGTTTTCTGTGTCTCTGTGTATATTTGAGGGTGTTTGTGCCTGTCATGTGTATGTGTGTGTACACATGGGAGCATGCATGTGGAGGGTAGAAGTCGATGTTAGGTAGCTTCTTCAACCTTATTTTCTGAAAGAAAGAAGGTATTTCATTGAACCTAGAGCTCACTGACCTGGTTGGGCTGGCTGGCCAACAAATCCCAGGGATCTCTGCCTCCCCAGTGCTGGTATTACAGCACTGGGCTGGTATTACGGTGTGGACTGCCATGACCGGTTTTTATATCTATGCCAAGGATGTGGATTCAGGTCCTCATGCTTGAGTGACAACTGCTTCCTAACTGAGCCATGTCCTTAGGCACAGGAACACATTTCTAAATTTGAATATTCATGTGAAAGATTGCAGTTTTCTTGATGGTGTTTGCATCCCCAGTTTTATCAGTATGAGACTTGGAATATGTGACAGGAGCTTGACAATATCTATTGAATGAATGAAGAATTTTTATGTGCTATGAACATTGATTTGCAAATATAAGTATATTTCCTGTCCCAGAAATGTTGAAGGTTTTTATTAAGTAAAATCTGATCTAGAGTAATTCCTTTTGTTTCCCCAAATAGTACCTGATTTCAAAGATAGAGCTTACATAAGATTAAGCATTATAAGCATAGTTATCTATGCATATGTAAATTAAATAGGTCTGCATATAATCTTATTGTCTTTGTAAAGTACTATGCAATTAAGTTGCAGTTTTTGAATAAATATAAGAAACACTTATTACAAGATATTTTTTTTAATCAGATTTGTACTTTCAGCACAATTGCTTTTTTTCTGGTAACAAATCAAATTCCAATCTTTGGAATCAAACCAATTTAATGATTTGATCAATTTAAATCCACACACTTAGAAATATTTGCCAAGAAAGATATCAACACTGTTTTATAGTTAGCCTTTACCAGTCTCAGACATTTGACTGCTTTCTATGTTCCACGTGTCATTTTAACCAAGGAACATGCAAGCCAGTGACTCTACAAGTGCTGTTAACTAGTAGATTGTCAGTTTGATCCCTGCACAACCTATTACTTTACTCAGATTAGCTGGCTTGAGTATTTCTTGATTTCACTTAATTGTGTCCTATCCTAGGCATCTGGGCAGACTATAAGGTTACTGACTTTTAGATGATGGATTTTCTTACACAACCTTAAATACTAATAGTGTATTTCTAATCTCAATTCTAGAAGATCATATTTAGAAAACCAAATTTTACAGATATTCAAACAGCAACATTCAGTGTTGCTATGTGTTTCTTTTATTGGTCATTGGTATTTTCCTCAATAATATATTGTTTGGTACATGCATCTGGACAAACTGAAAAGTCAGTATTTGGGGATAGGTTGGCCAAGCTCTAATTTGCCTCAGGTTACACTTTGGATAATATTTCCCTAAGTCAAACAATGGCTGTATAGCCCCTCACTGTCTGCTCCATCCATCAACTTCTGCTTTCCCTTCTATCACTTCTACAGGTTCTGGTGACCGTGACAGAGGTGGTGGTTAAAAGCTCTTGGTTATCAAAACTCTCAGGGAGTACCTAAACTTCCTCTAGGCAAGTAACACATGAGAGAGTTGGCAAAATAATTTTATGTAAAACTTAAAGAGTCATTGGAGACACAATCAAGTCTTGCTATACATGGCTTGGGCATCAGTGATGGTGATGTGCCAGTGTAGGACCCTGCTGGGTCATTCTTGATGTTCCCTGTTTAAGTGGTTTTCTCCTTGGCTCCCAACCAGAACCCCAACATCTGCCACCTGAGAGAAAGTGCTGGAGCCCTGGAGACAACGCTTCTATTATTTAGAGCCATCCATCTTCTCTGATTTCCAATCATTTTTTTTTTCTTTATGTGTTCTTGTTTTCTTTCCTGTACCTAGAAATAACTATTTATGAGTTTATTTTTGTTTATTTTTTAGGCTAGATAAAGCTAAGCTAAGTAGATGTCAGAAAATTACCTTAGGGTCTGAGCGAATGAGAGTTGTAGACATTGACAGGTGAGCTTCTTAATGAGATATGAGACACAAGATTTGTTTAGATTCCCTGGGTGGTAAATTTCAGGATTGTAGTGGCTGCCTTTTCCAAGACTTAAGAGTTCTGACAACTATTCTAGATGAAAGGGCCTATTAACCTTCATTTCATCTTTTTGGTATGAGTTTTCTTTATCAGGTTTGGAAAATGTTTTTCTTGTATTAAATATATATGATCTAGATCTGAAAAAAAAAATGGCTTCCCATGTTCCAGGGAAAGATCTCTCAGACAATGGTAGAAAGTCAACCTGCTCTTCCTGGTGGCCCAAGCCAAGGGGACCTTGGACTATTGGTAAGTGTGTACTTTATAAACAGCACCATTTTGTCTCCCAGAAATTCCTGCCCTAGTCCCATTGAGTAAAACCCTTACATAGAAAAGGATGGATCGGCCATAGGTCATTTTGCACATATTTCAGAGCTCATAGATGTCTGCTGGTCAGTTCACCACAGGGTCTGGGTGTGCTCCATTAGCTATGCTGTAAGGAATGCCACTTGCTCTTTGTGTTCTGTGAGTCAGAACAATAGGCCACTCTCCTCGGGAATAGCTGCTGATTCCTTCAAAGTTCAGTCAGAGCCCACATGTTCCCCCTCTGAATAATGTATGAGTTTGATTCACTCATGTGCTGCTAATCTAGCATGGAGGAAACTTCCAACAGTCTCTGCCCTCTTGTCTGATGTCACTGAGAAACCTCACCAGTTCAAACAGGAAGATCTTGTGATTGGATTTTTGGCAGATGTTGTGATGAAAAGACAGGAGTGGGTGCTCAGAGAAGCACATGAAGGCAAGCAAGTAGCATCCAGTTGAAGTCTTCTCACTTCACGGGCTCCTGCTATACAGAAGGATCAACCTTGAACACCACAGTGAGCTAAGCACTCTGTTAAGGAGACTTTGCCTACATTGTTCCCAATCAGTGACTAGCTCTCAAGCCTTTTTGTTCCAAGATGGTACAATGATAATAACCTCTATTATTTACCTGTATGCTATTCCTGAGACCATAATAGCAATGACCATAAAGTAGGTGGTTTTAAGCAGCAGAAAAATTTTCTTTCACATGTCTAGAAGACAAGCCTAAAATCAAGGTGATGGTAGTGTTCCTCCTGGTGTTTCTGGGGTTAGACACTCTCCTTGCCTATCTCAGCTGCTGGGGGCTTAACTCTTCCTGTCTCCAGGCAGTTTGCTTTCTGATGCGTGTGCATATGTCTTTTTTAAAAGTTACCAGTCAGTGAATCTAGGGCCCACTTGAATCCAGGATGACCTCATCTTAACTAACTAGACTTCTAAATAAAGTCATGTTTTGAGGTTCCAGGATGACCTAAATTGGGGGAATGTTATTCAAGGGTAATCTAAAAGAGATAGAAAGTGACCCATAATTTATAGATATCTAGGTTAGTTTCTAGAAATGTCTAAGAACTGTGCTTTATGCCTAAACATTAAGGAGGAGGAGGATAAGGAAAGCTTTGTTGGTCACTTTCCCCTTGTTCAGGAAAAGAATATCTCCTTGCTGCATACCTGTGAGTATCCTAGATATACAGCCCCCTCCTCCAGACCTGCCATCAGACCAACACCTCAAACACCCTTTTCTCCTAAGCTATTTTTCCCAGAGGAGATTATTTCTTCAAAATAGAGTTTTATGGATTTAGTACATCTTGAAATTCTGTAAGATTCACTTTCCCAGGATCTGTAGATTAGAAAGGCAGGAATCAGACAGAGAAAATCATAAAATCTTAATCATTTGAAAGAAATTAAGGGGTAAGATAGGCAGTCTTTTATGAAGACGTCACTTTATCAGTTAGCTCCACAGCTCCATACACAAGAACGACAAGGAACAAAACACAAGATATTTGCTTAGTGGATTTCTACCAATTAGAAAAGTGTATTATGGGATGGAGAGATTGCTTAGTGACTAACAGCACCTGCTACTCTTTTAGAGGACCTGTAACATCAGCTCCAGGGATCTGATGCCCTTGTCTGGTCTCCCCCTACAGTCCTTATTTTACATTTTTCAATGTCATTCATTGGTTGTGGCAAATGAGCAGACACTTCAGGTAGAGTTGTGAAACTTGTTTGCAGAGAGCAAAGTGATACTCAGGTCAGCTCACCGAAGTCTCTTTCGAAGACAGTGTCTCCACTTTCATAATCTCTGAATATCCAGTAAACAGTCCAGGCAATCCGGATAAAGCTGGTTGGGCAGGGGGCATAATGCTCACTGGAGGATCACATGGAGAGCGCTGCAATGAGAGAGAAAATAGTTACTACGTTCTCTGCCGAATCTGCTCGTGCACTTCCTAAGTTATTCCTCACACTAGCAAAGATTTATTCTACCTCTTTTTTTCTAACAGATGGGCAAACTAGGGCCAAGAAAGGTTAAGCAGTTCAGCTGAGATCAACGGTTAATGAGCTGGAGTCTGAACCCATGAGACTCGAGAATCTGCACTTACAGTTGTCCAGTAATGGGCCTCAGAAGAGTGATATTTCCATTGCACAGGTGAGGAATAATTCTTCCTGTCTTCTGTTGGTTAGGTGCCTCACCTTCTGAGATGATTACATTGCACAGTCATAAGTTCTTATTAGGTTTTGAGATCAGAGATGGTGTAGAACGCTCAGGACAAAGCAGCACTGAGCGACATTAGCTGAGGTTCACAAGTTCTGACAGGCAACGCTATGCTGTCTGTGAAGCATTAGCTCACTGGAATGTACTTATCTGTTCCTGGCACCCGGCCATGCTGTGTGTTTTCCATTTTGCTCACCTCATTTCAGATGGGTTTGTTTTATTAGGGGAAATGTGTGAGTGGGTAATCCTTAACATGAAAATAGAACCTGGGGCTGTCTATGACATTGCAGAAGTTCATTTGTGGCCCATGGATGTACCCACAGATATATAGAACACACTGTAAAAACCTCAAAACAATGCACATTGCTTGGAAGGAATCTGTCAAATAATTGTATTACTTCTCAAGTGCCAGCAAGTTGGAGGCCAGTGCAGACTTAGCTTCTGGGGTTACAATGCTGTGGGAATTGACTCATGTAGACAAACCATCCTGGACCCAAGCTCCTTTCAAACACACATGTCAACAGTATTTATTTTAATACTAACTTCAACTTTTCTGGCAAAAGCACTGTTTTAAGATAACAAGAAAATAAAGTAACAAAAATGTAGGCATAATGAAATCAGCATGGAAACAAACTCGCAAAGTTAAGTAGTCCCAGGGTCATTTCATCTTCTGTGCCACATAGATGTGCTTTCGAGATATATATGGGTGATATATATATATATATATATATATATATATATATATATATATATATATCCTCTAAAGGACGTGAGAAATAAACATCCCTCAACTCAAGGAAGTTATGGTATAAATATCACAAAACTAAGACAAATCTGATCAATAATTCTCTGAACTAAGACTCTATTTCATAGCCACATACTCAACATGAATATATTCCCTCTGACACAGGCATTATTTATAAATTCTGTTCCAGCATAACAGAGTTTAGTTGAAGAAGCTAAACTGAATTATGAATTTGTTTGGCCTCTGGGTGGGTTCTGTGGTATCCCAATGGAAATGACAGGACTACAAGAGGAAACTTACGTGTTTGAGGAAGGCATTGCTGCTATTTTAATGTGTAGAGATTGCTGAGGATTTCTGAACTGCAAACACATTTGGCTCAAACATCAAGTCCTGCCTGTTACACTTATGATTGTCCAGGTTGAGGCATTGAATGTTCTTCCCTTTTACCACCTTCCCAGTCTCACTCAGCACTGGCCTCGCCAGCTCCAGGATTCCGAACCTGACTTATAGGATAAAGGTCAAGGCTATAATATTCTAGTGTCAAGAAACTCTCCAGAGTAGGGCAACCTAAGATGCCTTGGTCTATGATTAGCTCTGTCTCATACCTTTTCTATGCTAGATGCCAAAATGATAGCTCTAAAATGAAATGCCTACAAACCATGAACTCTTTTACTTGGCATACAAAGAACTTCAAGATTTGGCCACTGCCCAAATGTCAAGCCTCATATGTCATTTCCTGCCTTGCTCCTTGCAAGCCAGTGACACTGAACTCCTTAGCGTTCTCAGAGTGTACCGGATTCTCCGCCTTGCACATCTCTTCTGCCTTTATTTAAGACACATGATTGCAAGGATCACGTATTAGTTACATTTTTGTTCCCATGATAAAACCCTATGACTGAGGACACTTCTAGGAGAAAGAGTTTACTGGGCTTACACTTCCAGAGGGATAAGAGTTCATCATAGTGGGGAGCATGGTGGCAGAGGCAGCTAGAGCAGGAAGCCTAGAGCTCACATGGAGCAGGCAGAAGAAACAGAGACAGAGCACCAGTTTTCAGTTACACACTTCCTCCTGCAAGGCCACACCTCCTAAGACTTCCCCCAAAAGCACCACCAACTGACCAAGTATTCAAATAGTTGGAGCCTATGGGTACACTCCTTGTTCAAACCACCATAGGCCACTTCTTACCAGTTTTCAACCTCTGCATCTCGGATAGTATCTGGTGTAGGTAAGGCTCACTGTGCACATGAATGAAGGAGTGTCTGAATGTGGCATAAGCAGACTCTTCTGATGAATAAAAGAAAAGTTCAGTGTTTAGGAGGAACAGATTTTAAGGACTTGAGTTGGGTATACAGGGTAATTTTTCAGTATGTCTGGGAAAGCATACTCTGCTCAGCAACTAACCAACTAGAAAGAATACTGTGTGGATGACTGAAAGACACATCCCAGCTACTTAGCAACAATTTCTTGGTGGTGAATTATTGAGAGGTATCACATATCACATATCCTGTCCAGAGTTACCTATGAATGCCCATGAACATCAACTCATAAATGTCCCCTCTTCAACCAATTGCTGCTCCCCATGACTTCTATCAGGGCTTTGTAAACTCCTGGCCCTTTTCTCCTGGAGACATTTTGACATGATCCCACTCCATAGGTATATAAAATAGGCATAAAAATCAAAATCTACTGATTAAAAGTAATAAAAATTATTTTAGAACAATTCTTTGGTGTGCATATAATTTTACCAATTATTAAACATGAAACAAATTTACATACTAATATGATAATGATAAAATGATGAATTCAAAATGAATTAAATCTTGGCTGAATATTTGATGCTTCAAGATGTAGAACAACTTCAATGTTTTTCAGAACTCATCAATAATTTTTTCCAATTAGTTTCCTTTTTAGTATGCTTAAAGCAAAAAGGTGAATGTATTTCATGCTTCTGTGTGGAAGGGTAAATCAGTAAGAGGTGTTATTTGGAACCTATAAAATAATTTGATGGTTATTTAGATCCCCTCCTCTGCCCCCACCTGCCCTCATTGATCCCCTGCCAATTTAATGTGCTCTATTTAATGTGCTCTATTGAGTCGATTTGTGTCCCCAAAAGTCCTTCACTGTGAGGCCATCCACTGAAGCCTGGCTAACCTATCAAGAGTCTCATGGTTGGAAGAAACAGTCTCTGCCCCTCCCAGAGCCATCTGTTGACACAGTTTCCTTAGGTGGGGTTGGAGCTTCTCACCCACTTCCTCAGGTCTGTGCTGGGATATTTTCTGGTTTGAGTGTGCATGGGGATTGTACGTGCTGTCACTGTTGCTGTGAGTTCATATGAGCAACTGACTAACTGTCTGGAAAACTCTGTTTCCTTGTGGTCATCCACCACCTCTGGCTTTTACAATCTTTTTACCACCTCTTCCACAGTAATCCCTGAACTTTGGGGAGCAGAAATTTGATATAGGTGTCCTGCTCAGGGATAAGTGCTCTGCAGGCTCTTTTCTCTGTATGTTGGCCAGTTTTGTCTTTCTGTGTTACTATCACCTGTTGCATAAAAAAACTTCTCTGATGAGAGTGGAGAGATGCATTAATCTATAGTTATAACAATAAGCCATTAAGAGTCAGTTTAGTATGATAACTATTTAGTAGAAAATTAGTATTGGGCTCTCTACTGTGTCCTGGGTCCTGTTTAGCTTCAGAGAACTGATTAATATTTTGATTTTATACTCATCAGTGCCAAAAATGCCACTTTGCATAAATAGTATAAAATGGTAGAAGTGCGTTTAGGGTCATTTCAGAAATTGTCAGAAATTCTGTCCTAATACCAAATCAAATTTCAACCAATGATTTTTTTTTTAATGAAACTCAAATCAGCAGCTCAAATAGCAATTTTCAACATTCTAAGATAAGATACTTCAACAAATTTTAATTTATGAGGAATGGCAGCAGGAAATTTTTTAAAGCCTTTAGTTTCTGCAAACCACTGTGCTTCAGTAAGAGCAGAAAACTTCATATACACATCAAAAACAGTGTAATTCATAGCACACAGCAGTTTTGAGTCTGAGCTGAGATGTTTTAGGGAGCATTGGTTTGCATGGTGAGGTAAGGGCATGCACCATGTTATGCGCACATGTGTGTTCAGAACCAAGGCCACAGTGAAGTCGTGATGCAACACAGATCAGCATTGCCAGGATCACCTTGGATTCATTATGCACGTGATTTTGAGTTACTCTTTGGTCATTGCACATTCAGAAAACTTTCATTGTTGCCGAACTTTTCACAGCCCCCACAATGACTTCATGACCCCTGATTTGAGAGACTGGAACCTAGGCAGTGACAGAGAGGTAGGAAAGTAAAGTCAAGAGCACAAACTCAAGGACCAGACTGCCTTCAACTGAAACCTGACTTTACTCACTACTTTCCTGTTACTCTGGAAAACCACCCTGATCAAAGCAACTTATAGAAGAAAGAGTTTACTTGGCTTAGTGTTCTAGTGAGATAAGAATTCATCATGGTGTGGAGGCATGGCAGGAGGAAGCTGGAACAGACAGCCGAGGACTCACAACTTCAAGCAGGCACAGGAAACAGAGAGAGACAACCAGCAGTGGGCAAGGCTATGAACTCTCAAAGTGGACCTCAGTGTTGTGCTCCCTCCAGCAAAGCCACACCTAAACCTCTGCAAACAGTGCCACCAGCTGGGACCAAGGGTTCAAATACTTGAGGCTATTTTGTCATTCAAACTACCACACTGACTTTACCATATACTCTCATTGCCTTAGTCTTCATATCTGTGCAATGGGGACACCAATAACAGCTTCTTCAGAAAGCTACTATGAAAATGAACTAACAGGTATGCACAATAATTCTAAGGAAACGTACTGCTCACATCATAAGCTGCAAATCAGAGTCATTATAATTATGATTTTGATAAAAAAATCTATTATCTTTAAATTTGTTGATTTTGTGTGTGTGTGTGTATATCACACAGAACATCCCAAACCATCTTATTCAACTATACATCCACTTCCCAGATGGCACCCTCCCATAGCCTCCCTCCCCCCACTAGAGCCCTTACACTCTGATATTGCTGCTACTGTCCGTTGTCTTGTCGGCACCCCAGCCATTCCCCACTACTTGTCCATCTGGTGAATCTAGTCAGCCTATCTAGAGGTCTTTGTTTTAGGAAGGTCAGCTGTTCCTCATCTAGCAGCAATCAGTTGTCAATATTCCTTTAGATAAGATTGGGGTGTGTTGTTCATTTTCCCAGTTCTATGCTGGGTTACTATCTGGGAGTCCCTTTGGCCACCGTGGCCAATAACTCAAAAGAAGGTATCTCCTATCTGGCATTGTTGCTTGTTATGTAGCCTTTAGCTATACACATGGACTCTTAAAAAATTATATTGGCCCCTTTATTCTTTAATTATACCTTCCTTTTGGGTATTTAAGGCCATACAATTGGCCCAGATAAACCACTTTATTTTTACTCTTAAGGCTGTTTGAGGATCTGTTCCTCAGGGGTCACATGGGCTTGGGAGGAGTCCCTGGCTCCTTTCTTTTACCAGTTCCGTCTATGTGAAGATAAGGCAAAGGTCCTGCTTGACCATGGTTGGCTTCACTTGGAAGCATGGAGGAAATGATTCCTCTGTGTTGACCCTCCTCTTTATAGACTGGACACTGGTTCAAGTCCATCTGGTGGGGTCTCCTCAGCCTCCTTGATCAAGAGGACAGGTGACCCACCACCATTACAAGACATTTTGACAGATGCTCATAGTCCCCTGGAACTAGTCGACCTAGGAGGGCAAGGAGCATAACCTGTCCTTTATTTCCCCCTGACCAAATTATTATAGGCCTCACAGTATGTCTGTTAAACATCCAAGAAGGTTAGTTCCACCAGTCTGGTACTTTTAATTACTGTGTGTCATCTAGTACTGACTCTGACTTGCAATGAACAGCTTTCTTTGAACACTCTTTCAGTATTGAATAAATATGGTTGTTCCTTTGGTACTATCCTGGGGTTGGACTTCCTGAGTTTGTCCCTGTCAGGTATATGGTAAAATTGAGAGACTGAGACAGAGAAAGCTCCATTCAAGGTGGCAGAACCTTCTAAGGGAGTATCAGTATTGTTACAACCTAAGTCTCCTGCCAGACAAACGAAATTCCTGTGACTGGTACAAGTCCCCCAGGGCCAACATCTAATAGTCATGAGAACAGGTGCTCCATGAACCAGTGCTCATTCTCAGAACTGCCTCGTCAAATTCCCAGCCATGGGAGTACGCATCAGGAAACTGAAGGTTTTGGATCTTAGCTAGCACAATTTACAGAATCTGCTATTGTTTGGAAGTTTAGAGTTTCATCCATTGGGCCTGTGGACAGTTTGCTTAGAAAACCATCTGATTTCTGAGAGTATAAAATATCATAATTGAATCAGGTGTGGTGGTACACACCTTTAATCCTCAAGAAGCAGAGGCAGGTAGATCTCTATGAGATCAAGGCCAATCTAGTTTACATAGCAAGTTCCAGGCCAGCTGGGACTGCTAGAGAGACCCTGTCTCAAAATAAATGAAATAAAAATTGGAAATGATCTCCCTTGAATGTCTGTTGTTGGTTGTAGGGCCAGGTGTTCTTGCCTTAGCTGCATTCTCAAGCACATATCTAGGCTGCATTATTTTGGGTTATGTGTCAAGGTTTCTATATGTCTTCTCCTTAGCTTGGTGGTATTGAGTTTACATTATGGGGCCTTACATAAAATACGTCCAAGAAAGAAGACAGAGAATGAATTATAAATCTATAAATGTAATACTGCCAAAGAATGTCTGTGCCAGCTTCAAATTCAATATTCTCTCTTTTTTATAATTCTACCTCTGAGTCCCTGAAGTCATTTTCCTGCTTAAAATGTTTTCTTCTGTGTTTTCCAAAAAAAAAAAAAGAACAAAACCAACTCGAACTTGTTCATTCTGAGCTTATTAATAACCTCATATTTTAGCAGGAGAGCAGTGTTCTGACCATTTGGTTAGAGTTTTATGCATATACTATCTTTTCTTATTATTTACATAGGTTCAAATAATTTTGACACATTGGGATTCCTCTTGGTTGAATCTAAAATCTCATCTTGTATTATAAATACCTAGAAAAACTGAGTAGAAGTGGGAGCTATAATCCCAGGATAGATTTTGCCTATTATATACTATCATACCCATTCCAAAAAGTTATGAAAGAACAACTGGTAACCTAAATAAAATTTGGAATCAAGGTGGCTGGATATTAGATTGTATTTAATAATGAACAGGGAAAATACAGATAGATGTTTTAGCTAAAGCTAACTAAAAGGAAAAAAGCTGCAGAGAATTGTGGTCAAACCATGTTCTCCCTCAGTACAAAATTGGAGGTAGGAACTCAATAACCTTTTGCTGTTGTTTCTTTAAGGAATATTTCCTTTAATAGGATCCTTGGTTAAAAAGAAGTTCCTGATATTTTTTTCAACTAAAGCTAGTATCATTGCTACATTTATACAAAACAAGCTTGTGAACCCCAACCATTTGGATTATGAAAAATAATATGATTTTATTTTATTTTTAATTTTTTTCATGTATTTATCTGTATATTTCATTTATTTAACTGTATATTTTGCCTGTACCCTTGTCATGCAATGCTAGAAGAAGGCATCAGATCCCCTGGAACTGGAGTTTCAGACAGTTGTTAGTTGCCCTGTGGGTACTGGGAACCAAACCTTGTTCCTCTGGAAGAGCAGCCAGTACTCTTAACTGCTGAGCCATCTCTCCAGCCCATGTTTTTATTGCCTACATCGACTGTCCATACAAAGTTACCTCCCGAACAAATGGTACACACATAAATATATCAATTTTTTTAAAAATTCTACCATTTTACCATTAAATAAGGCTTTATTGTTAATTACACAGGCACTAGAACTGTGTATTTGTAAAAATATACATTTTCCAGACACTTTCTCTTTACACAAATTCAAAATCCAAAAGATCATGGATAAATTCTCTGCCAACTCAATTGGACTTTGAATCACTTTATTTTTGCAAATTAGGGTAATGCCAAGATTGAAAATTCCTGCTGTAGAAAACAAATCACGGTGAGACTAACAACAAAATATCTGGGACACTTGGTTTGACCAGCCAAATTCCTGTTCCATCCTGGATTCAAATGAAGCTAAATCCAGAAATCTCAAGTCCACAGTGGACATTTTCACTTGTTTATTCTAAAAGTAACTAAAACAAGACAAATCAATTCCCCTGATTCTTCCTGGCTAAGCCACAAAGGAGTTCCAGCTCAAGTACATATGGGGATTGAGCGGTCAATAGGAGTTACTCCAAAGTCAGTAAGAAAATATGGGTTATTTCACAGTGTCCAAGAATAATAAGCCATTTGCAGAAAAAAGAAAACAAAGTTGGATATTGATTTCATTCATTAAATTATTTTCAAGGCTAAAATATACATTAAAAAGAAAACATGGGTTTTTTTTTTAAAGCAACACTAAATGAGAAAGGTTGTTAAAATGTATGTGTGTGTGCATGCGTGTGCGTGTGCATTCATGTATGTGTGTTTGTGTTCATGCACTTGCTTTGGCAACACAGCTACTAAAATTGGAACAATACAGAGATAACTAGCCTTACACTAGTGCAAGGATGACACACAAATTATTTAGTGAAGCATATTGTTTTTGAAAATCTATATATTCATATATATATATCATATACATTCATATCTATATGGATATATGAGGCAGGGTCTGGCACCCTATGTAGCTCATTTGGCCATGAGCACCAAATCCTGCTGCTTCAAAGTCTCAGTTGCTGGGATTAGAAGCCCATGCCATAATGGCTGTTTCAAACTATATTTAATATTTCATGACTAATAAAATGATGATGAAATGAAAAATTATATATGTTACATTTTGTATAGTAAGGGATTGTTTTTAATCTTATTTAAAATCATGAAGTCTTCAATGTATAAAAAGTTTTGTCACACTAACAATTAGGAAATGAAATGAGGAAATAGCATAGAGAATTAATATCTATAAACATATATACTTTTAGAAATGGAGTTAAATATATTAAAACAAATTCCTTTAAACTACACAATTTCAAATTAATTCTTTGTTAAAAGATAATATATTTTGCCTAGTAGTCTACAAAATCTTTCTGATTGTAGAGTTTTTAGAAGTCAAGGACACCCACTATAGAAATCAGTGTGTCAGTCAATGAAAAAGCTAAAAACACCATGTGACCCGATTTTATACTCCTGGGCATATACCTAAAGGACTCTATATCCTGCTACAGAGATACTCACACATCTTCGTTCACAGCTAGCAAATGGAATTAGCCTAGATGTCTATCAGCTGATGCGTGGATAATGAAAATGTGGTACCTAGACAAAATGGAATTTTATTCAGAAGTAAAGAAAATGACATTATGAAATTTACACACAAATGGATAGAACTGGAAAATATTTTACTGAATGAGGTAACCCAGATCCAGAAGGAAATATGCCACATTTTCTTTCATATGTGAGTCCTAGTTTCAAATTTTTTGATTTGTGTGTTTAACTTATAGCACCTGTAGAGGCCAGGATGATAAGACTCTGTTGCTGAAAATACCACACATTTTGACTGCAGGACATAGGGAAATCAAGCTGGAACTGAGATGGAAGCTTCTTCCTGGCTAGCTAGCTTATAAGTGCCAGAAGGTCCTATGCCAGATGCTGAGGGAGAAGTTATCAACAATATTACCTAGATGTAAAGAGTTCAGTCTAAAACACTGACCTGCTAGGCAAGATAGGCCCACTGGTGCAATAATGGCATGATTGTTATGAGAGTAATCAACCACTTTGTGATTGGATTTTAGGCCTAAAATGTATGCTTTTAATGAAAAAGGAAAAATTGAGAAAGGTGTAAACACACGCCATTATTTGTTATTTTGTTTTTGGAGTCTTGGTATATATGTTATTTTATACATACAAAATCATATTAAATATTAAAAAGACAAGTTTTTCAGGAAGTCAAAAGTCTAAAAGTACTAATATTGCCATTAGGAAATAGACAAAGTGCTATCTGAATAAAAGTTTACTCATAAAAATGATCAGTAACTCAAAGAGGATACACACAAGCAGGTGAAGTCAATCCAGGACCTGGAAAGACAGTCAGCAACATAGAGGAATAAAGGTGTTAAAGGGTCCAGCACACCATGATTCAGAAGTCATACCCATTTCCCAAGGTTCAAAGATGCTCAGAGGAAAGTGAATTATTAGGCAACAGATGGAATGTGGTTATTTAGTTTTTAGCACTGTACAAGGAGCAGACCAGCCAACCAGGGGATACCTTTCCAGGTGACCAGGTGCTGCCTAGTATCAGTTGTTATTGTAAGCAGTTGGCTTCAAAGTAGTGCAGTTCCAGGGATCTTAGGAAGATAGAGAAACAGGTTCAAAAGGAATAGGAAAGTCAGGCTATTAAACAATAGCTTAAGGTGGTGATCGAGTGTTGAAAGGAGGCATCAAAGTAACTTAGGCAGCCAGGAAATACCAGTGCTTGAGAGGCTGGGGAAGGAGAATTGTCAGCAGTTCAAGACCAGTCTAGGCCACATAGCAACTCCTTGTCTCAAGGAAAAAGTAATTTAGACAAAGGTTTCTACATTTTTAGAATCGTGCCCGTTTCTGTGATAGTTTGTCATCAAGCTTGTGCCACGCCCTCCCTCCTGGAGATTCTGATTCATTGATTTTGTGCCTAAACCTAAACACTCTCAGCATGGGATTATGAGGTGCACCCAAGATTGCAGTTTCTGGATGACAAGAATGGAAAAATAAAAGCAAGCAAGGTGTGCATGTGGGCACACATGGATGATGAATGCTGACACCCGGGGGAAGGAAGAAGGTGAGGAGCAGCAAGGCCTTTGCTGGACAGAAAATTCAGGGTTCTCTGTTGAAAAGGGGACAAGGATTGTTTGATCAAGGGAGACTGAAGAGGATTTCCAACTGGTATATATCTTTATGTAGAAAGGTTTGCTGCAGGCCTTCTTAGGGAATTCAAAGGAAATACTGATTACATCTCCATAGCAACAGGCTGTCTTACTCTGTCTCTGCCTCTTTACTTTCTTACACTAGCCTTCAATATTCAAGCCCTCATAGATCTAAGCAGACCTCAGTCTCTTTATAAAATAACTAAGCTTTCCTTTTTCTCCTACTCAAATGCCTGTAAAATACATAAATAAAAAATATGTCCTCAAATTAAGAGCTCACTGATCAAGTGGATAAAACCTATGTCTTGTGGCATAGTCTTACAAAAAAAAAAAATCTTTCTCAGAAATAAACGTTTTCCAGTTGTGTTAGCCTGTAAATATGCTGTCTTCTCTACCCTTTCCCCTAATGATATGGATATGTTCATTCCCCAGTCCTCAGATCATGTGAAACCTATTAAGGTATGCTTCGTATCAAACTATTACCTTATATAGCTAA
>NW_008360320.1:1161463-1203632 GCF_000622305.1 Nannospalax galili | reverse complement strand
TATATGGTCCAAAATGCCATGACAAGTATCCTCGTAAGAGATAGGAAGAGGCAAATTAAAACACAGACACACGAAAGAAGAGGAAGTGATGGGATCACAGAGGCAAAGATGCTGACAGCCACCAGAAGCAGGACAGACCAGGAATGGACCCTCATCTGGAGAACATGGTTCTTGATTGGTATTGATTATGGATGGCTAGCTTCAAAACTGAAGTTAAAACTGACTTAAAATTTCAGTTTTAGGTCACCCAATCTATTGTAATCTCTACTACCAACTAGGGTGCTACTGTAACAATACCTAGAAATTTGAATTGGATAATGAATAACTTGTGGAAAAAATATGAACTGCATGAAAGAAATGTACTTTGCTTGAACAGACTTTTGGTAGACATATCATATAAATACACAAGGCACCTCTAGTGAGGGTCAGAAGGACTGAGGAGCACCCAGAGGTGTGCCTCTGGTCTAAGGGTAGCTCACTGCCAAGGCCAGAAGGCTGACAGGAACTCCAATGTGAAAGGCACTGCTGACAGTGGCTGAGAAGGAAGTGAGAAATGTGGGAAGAGAAAGAGCTCCTCCCAGGAGAGAGAGAGAGCTTCCCTAGAGTAGAGGTGGCTCTAAAGTTTCTCACACCTGTCCTTGAGAGAGACAGAGGGAGAACAGAAACAGAAGAGAAGGAAGCAGTGTGACCACAGACTGGGCAATGCAGTCGCAAGTTGAGAACTGCTGGCAGCCAGCAGGATCTGGGTAAGGCGAACGCTGGATCCCTGCTAAAGCCTCTGCAGTGACACTGCTGGCCAACGTTTTGATTTTGGCTTCTGGAATCACGGAAGAACAACTGCCTATTCTTTACACCCTATGAATGTTTTTTACAAAAGACCCTAGAAACTAATATCCAGTGTCAACAATAAAGAAATAATTTCAATGAGTTTTATTACTGGAATGCAGAAGGCATTCTTATTACAAGAGGAAACTCATTCCCTGGTCCTCACCAAGCTTCCCTCCATTGCCTGTATTCTGGCAATAGAAACTGCAGAGCCTATCTGTGCCCGGTCATGGAGCAGAAAGCAATGGCTGACAGATTCCAATGAGCGATCCTCCAATTAAACCCGTTTTCCTGTGTTCCCCGGGAAAAAATACACAAGGGCTTACAGAAATCGCTTCACCAAGTTAAAGTTTGTCACCATGCTCCTAGAAAGAACATGGCCGGCTACAACTGAAGACAAAATAATTCCATGGTTGCTAGCTATCTGGCCTTGCTAAAGACATTTTCTCTTGTCTCCATTTGCTTCCCCACATTAAAATGGGCGCCAAGAACTAATATCATGTTAGGAAATAAGTTTGTGTTAGAACCAAGGTGATATGTGACAGATACTAAAAAATTACCATTTTCCTTCCTACTCACTAAGCAAGCTCATAATTCATCCATTTTTGCTTTGACTTCTAGGAAGCTCAAAAATAAATTTAATGTATTTATGATAGTGTCTTATATCCTGCAAAATTAGCACATTGTGGTTTATTTTTCTGTTCATAATTTTAATTTGTTACTTTTAATAGCCTGATTGTATATTTTCTTCCCTTATCATAAAATGCTTTCTGAAACCAGATTATGTAAGCATAATTAATATATGGCAAATTATGGTCTGTTCATATTGTCTGAGAAGATAATGGTTTAGTGTCTCCTTTCTTTTTAATTTGGGTGGAGAGTAGGGAGGGGCCTGGAAGAAAGGCCTGGCCTTTTCTAAAATACTATAGTAGGCAAGGTTGTTTGCATGCAAAGAACTGTTCTCACCTTAGAAAAAAGCATTCTCCTTTAAAATCAGCCCACTTAGAAATGCAGCAAGCCCAAACCTCTGTTCTGCTGAGGAGAGAGGAGGCTTTGCCGCAAACACAGAGCTGTCAGGGACATGGGGTGCTCAGAATAAGCAGCAGAAATGTGTGAGCGACGAGAGTGAGCAGATCAGAGTTGCCGAGAAGAAATTATCACTAACATCTCAAAAGTTGACCAGGATAGTAAAAAAATTATACAAGAGAATAATGCACTATATGTTCAAAACAGTCTTTGACCTAGTGTGGGTCTAAGTGCATTTATAATAACCCCAAACTAATACTTATTTTTATTAGTCATGTGCTGTACTTTATGCATATAAACTCATTCTGATTCAAGGAAATGGAACTCTCTCTCTCAAGTTGCATGTTTTAAGGTACCATTACAGATTTGGCTGGTGTGCCACACTCAGAAGTCAACACAGACCTCAACATTGATTTCAACAGGTACAAACACAGACCGTCTCAAGTGTTATAAGTTTTAGATGTCTACATTTATGGGTCAACAGAAAAAAAAGCCTAATTATTTTTGTTTGTACCTCACTAAGGAGGATATGGCTTGAATACATCAAGTAATTTACTCCCTCTTCTAATCTCCAAATAAACACAGCCCCCAAATAATGTTTCTAACTGTTATCAAGCATCTCTTCGGAGTCAGAGGGGACACTCTTGCTGGGCAAGAACACTTAGAAACAAACACGAATGACATAGGTGACAGTAGCCAACACCACACTAACCTTCAGTTCCTTTCCTCACAAGTCCAGGGAAAGCCAGGCTCCCTGCCTCCAGGCATCCACCAGGAGGAATGAAAACAGCTGCCACAATTCTGGAGGCTTTGAACAACACCCTGGTTATTAGTTTAGTTTTTAGTTACCTTTCTGTTGTTGTGATAAAATACCATGACCAACTTAGGGAAGAAAGTTTATTTTGGCTTATGGCCCTGGAGGAGGAGCGTCCACAATGGCAGGAAAGGCAACCCAGCGAGTGACAGAGTGGTGACAGGAACAGGAAGCTGAGACATCACATATTTATCCATAAACATGAAGCAGAAGAGGGTGATCTGGAAGTAGGACAAGGCTACAAACAGTCAAAGTCTTCCCTCAGCAAGGCTGAACCTCCTAACTTTCCCCCAAACAGTGCCATCAACTAGAGACCAAGTGTCCAACTGCCTGAGCCTGTGTGACATATATTTCATTCAAACTACCACACCCTGACTGCTCCCATTTGTTTGTCCTCCCAGACTCAAGACTATGTCGATGTGTCTGAGACAATCCCAACAATTGTTTTTATGCTTTCTGTTCATGTAATGTTAACCACATTAGGGAACCTGGGATTCCCAAGTCAACTTTCATCTCCTTCCCAGAACCAAATCTCCAAGTGGCTCTGAGCATGTAGCTTTTAACCACACATCTCCCAATTTCCCAGTGCTTGAAACTCGAAATATTTTCTAAAACGTTTTTTGGTATTTTGGAGATTGGGCCTCCCTAGAGTACCAGATAACCTGGAACTTGCTCTACAGACCAGGCTGGCTTCCATCTCACAGAGATCTACCTGCCTCTGCCTCCTGAGTGCTAGGATTAAAGGCATGCACTACCATGCCCAGCTTAGGGAGCTTTTAGTGACAACACTAATAAGATCCCCATATCCTCAAATTCTTGGGGAGATTTCCTAGTTCTCTGGCTGTTATGGCTGTAATGTAACCTGGCCCCACGAGGACTTTGCTGCTTCAAGCCCCACAGAACAGCAACTGCGTTCTCTCTCGTCCCCTTCTACTACTGGCCTTGCAAGTAGGTTTGCTGTCACCCTTTCTCCTCATGGTCATTCTCCTATCAATCTTCCTGAGAGCCTCCAGCATAGTATCTAAGGCCTTCAAACTATACCTCTACTTGTCCCAGGCTGTCCCCTTCATTTTCGGCAGTTTTAGCTACAGGCCTTTATTCAAACATGTCAAATATTACATACAGTTTGGCTCTTTCAATATCCACAGTCTAACACTCTGGATTTTAAGGGTATGTGCTTCTCATATGCAGGATCCTGGAAGTTACACCATGTCTGTTACAGCTACACCCTGTTGGAACTGATAGCTAACTAATTGCAGCCCCCTGTCAACGTAGTTTCAAGCACCTGCCTTGTAGTGTCTGCACCTAATTTCCTTTTAACAAGCTACCAGACCCCGATTGCAACAATCCGTCAGCCTTATTAAAAGTACCAACCCATTGACTTAAAGTTCCATTTCCTAGGACCGAACCTTTTATGTGCTCACAGCTGTGTGGTCCAATTTGATTTCCTCCTCAGAACTCTCTATTCACTCCTCATCATCTTCTCAGTCTCTCATCACTGATGTCATTTTTAATATAATATTTTGTTAATTCTTTGAGAGTTTCATACATGTATCCAATGTATTTTGATCATATTCACTCCCTACTCCTCCCCCAACCCCTCCCAGATCCCCTTCCCACCTCTTCACCCATTAACGGAATCTTTTTTAATGCATATTTTTATTGAATTTTTTTGCATTTCATACAATAAATCTTAATCATATTTAGACTCCTTCCCCATCTGTACCCCCCATAATCTGCCCCACACGATTTCATTCATTCTGTCATACATGTTAAGTCCTATCCAGTCAGGCTTTTGTACCCAGATGTCCCTCAGTGCAAGTTCATCCACTGGAGTCTAGTCAGCTTGTCTAGAGTCACTCCCTTAAAGAAGATCAACCCTCCTTTACCCAGCAGTAATCAGTTTCCAATAGTTCCTCAGCTAAGGTATTTTATTATTTGTACTTTATGTAGAAGTGTATTGCCTACATGTATGAAGTGCACCATTGTCACAAATTCCCAGAGGCCTGGAAGACTGTTCCCTTATGCTCATGCACCAACCCTGGCTCTTACAATCTTTCCACCTCCTCTTCCGCAATGGTCTCTGAGCCATGAGTGGGTGAGGTTTAATGTAGGAGTCCTAAAGGGACACACACTCTGCAGTCTCTTATTCTCTACATCTTGGCCAGTTGTGGCCTTCTGTGTGCACCACATTCTCTTGCATGAGGAAATTTATTTGGTGAGAGTGGTGAGATGCATTAGTATTCTCTCTACACCCTGTTCTGTTCTGTTCTACACCTATGAACCATAGGTGTACAAGTTCCACTGCAGATAAGCCACTTAGGGCTGGGCATCTTTCAGACGCATCATATTCTCTGTGTGTGACCAGTTGTGGAACTCTATAATAGCCTTCATCTGTTGGGAGAAGAAGCTTTTTTAATGAGTGGTATACAGTATACTTGTCTGTAAATATAAGGATCCATATTTAGCATACAATAAGAAATTTCATTTGTCTAGAGACATGACAGAGATAGGTTTTCTCTAGGATCTATGACCTTTCCAACCATGTGTATTTGGCTGTGTTTTCAGTGCCACCCATGAGTTTGGTCCCATTGAGAGGCTTTAAGTCCAAAATGAAAATGCCATGATTGCACCACTATAGTTTGCTGTGCTAGTCATTGATTGATTTTCTTCCTTAGCAGCTTGCATAGTATTCTCTAGAACTATGGGAGCTAGTCTTCAGGGAGGATCTGAAGCTCAAATACCATATCTCCTTTCTTCTCTGTCCTTGTATCCTTGATTTCCTTCAGACTGTGGTAGTTAGTGCCACATAGGAATTGAATGCACCTACAATCAAGCAGCCGATTTGGTACCCATACTCATGTATCTAACATTTGTTCATCATTTCCATTTTCAGGATGAATAGTCACTACTCAGGTCGACAAGTGAACTTGATCTTTGTGCACTGTTCTTTTTTCGACTCTCCCCCATCTCATTAATGACATCTCTCACCCTTCTCATCCTGCAACCTTGGAGCCGTCTTTCATTTCTTACTTTCTTTCCCAATCTGAACTCAGTCTGGATATCTCTATTTTCAAAATCCAGAAGATCATTTCCTGATCTTTCCTGATCATTTCCTGCCATTACCCTGGTCCAAAGGGTCATACTTTGCCTTGAGTATTGCAGATGACTTCTAACTTCTTACCCTTTTATATAATATGTACCACACAGAAACAATTTTATTAGTCAAATTCCTTACCACTTCTCTTCCTGCAATTTTCCTTTTTCTTTCTTTATTCATTGTGTGTGCACTACATACTAAGCTTATGAGTTGTGTGATTGTCTGAAAAATGCAGGAATACAGGCTTTTTCTTTGTTATAGCTTGGATTTATATGTCCCCCAAAGGTTCATTCATTACAGTCTTGGTCCACAGCTGAAGATGTTAATGGGAGGTGACAGAGAGTCGGGTGGGTTGTTAGTGGAGGAAATTGGGCATGCAGGCATTCCCTTGAAGGGCACATTGGGACTCTTTCACCTGTAGATCTGCCTTCCAAGCACCATGAGATGAACAGCTTTGTTTGACTCTGCATTCTCTGCCCTGATGTTCTGCCCTTAGTGGAATCAGCTAGCCATGGACTGATTCCAAACCAGCAGTGAGCCAAAACAAACACTTCCTCCTTTTAGATGTTTATCTCTAGTATTTTGTCACAACAGTGGAAAGCTGTCTGACATACTGTTTTATTCCAGGGCTAGGCATGGAGGAGGTGATGCTCAGACATCTGAGAATGAATAAAAGAATCATTTAGTGATTGCTGCTGTATTGTAACACAACAGACTAGGTGATGTAAGTAACACAATCTAGATTCTAGAAGTTCAAGATCATAGCAAGTCCGCATTTGGCTTCTGTTTGTCTTATAGATAGCTATATTTTCATTATACCAAGCTTCTATTACCTTCAGACCTCTTCTATCTCCCAAGTCAGCCTTTACCCCTACCACTAGGCAGTACATTTACTGACTAGTTTGCACATGTGTTTATACTCTGGGAAGAAATCCTGGTAGCACAAACTGATTTATAAACTCTAAGTCTTATGTCTTGTGCATTGCTGTACCCCTACCCCCTCTAGCAGAACTTGAGTCACCGGTCTTCTTTTTGGATTTGCAAAATGAATCATTTATATAGCAGGACTAGGCCCTTACTCTTAGGCTTCTCAAACTGGTGCAGGCAGCACTCAGAGGATTACCATATGTCTCAGGGGCTATATGGAGACATGGGATGAACATCTCACAGGAACACTGAGTTTACTTGATTATAAATCAGTCAAAACATGCTGTAATGTTAAAAAAATTGTCTATAAAAAGAGAAAGCAAAGTTCATATAAATGTCAAGGCCATGTAAATGGTTTCTTCAGGCTCCATTCTCTCTATACTTCCCCTAGGATCTATGCCAACTCTGTCATACTGGGTGCTAAGTGATATCAAAGAGAAAGTAGACAGTCTATTTATGTTATTCACAGATTCATATAGCGAAGTGCCTGCTTCAAGTTCAAGGATGATAAGCTCTGCAAGGTTTATGGAGAGTGTTTTCCTACTTTCTCCTAATAATGAAACAAAATGAATTGGACAATATACAGGAAACATGTAAATGCACCTCTATGGAGACAATAACATGTAAACTCAAAGGCTTTTAATATTCAAAAGGAAAGTAAAGAGTCACTTAATGTTTCCTAAACTTAGTCCTAAATGACAGGTCTCCTAAAGACTCCTGGGTCAGTGCTGATGTTTAAAAAAAAAAAAAAATGTTTCTATTTAGATTGAGGGATAATTCCTCAACTGCCTGCTCAAAATTCCAGTTCTGTGGTCTGTACTCCCTCTAGTAGATATATTTCCACACTGATCACTTGATGCCCTCTGAACTCATCTTTGTTCTGTCACTTCTATGTATTATAGCAAATTCGTAACTAAAAATTATCCCTCTGATATATAACCTCTCTTTATTTCACCGCGCATTCATTTAAGAAATATTGTGGGATTCTTTGTTCTTGAAAGCACTCAAACTGATTGTGATTTACAGCTCTCCATCATTCTGACTTCCACAGTTTACCACAGTGATTTCATACAAGGTCCTGCTAAATCAGAGAAAACTTGCCTGTTTTCAAAGGAGCAATAGCATTATGATTTCTCATCACTGAATGCCCTGCAGTCTCTTGAAGATGCATTTTGCTTGTGCAGTTATAGCTACATGTGTTTTGTCTTCCAGAAAGTGACTTAGGCAGCTCCCTTTCTTCCTAAAGATTCTCGGTTTCTATGCATTAGTCTCTGAAATGGACTAATATCTTTCCATGGGTTTCAAAATCTTTTGAACTTGTCCTCAGCCTGGGTTTGTCATGTTTACATTGGGCTGTTCTCATTATTCGTAAAACTCAGGGAAATGTTAGTACTGCTGTTTGTTGAAGTTCTACCATCAGGAAGGTCTTGATAGACACAGTCTATCTCAGGCTATATTTATGATCAACAAAATACCTGAAACATGGCACTCGTGCACTTACCCAAACGACATTGTGGTGATCTAAACGCCGAGCAGTGGTGAATGGAGATTGTGCCTTTGTTGTTCAGAGGAAAAAATTATATCAGGAAAAAAAAGAAAAACTTGATGAGGTTTAGGACTACTTGATTCTGAGTGGCTGTCTGGAAATGCAGAGTAGAGTGGAGAGACGTGGTTGCCTGTCATGACAAGTGCTGCTTTACAGTTTTCAAGGAAAAAGAAAAGAGAAGAAAAACAAGAAAGAAATTCTCATCTGTAACAAAAATTCTCATCTGTAACAAAACCAGATGACTTACAGTATAAGGAATGCTCTTGAAAAATAATAGCCGATGCAGAAAGCAGATGCCAAATCCCTAACGAGATTTGTCTCAATCTATAGTTAAATGAGGTATCAATTTACATAGGCATATAGTGGACAAAATTTGTAAACCACCAGGGATAAATCTAAGTAAAATTTTAATGCATTTAACGTAACTATATAAATCAGTTTTAACTTCACTTTTCCTTCAGCAAACTGTGTAAAAGATCTTTCTGTGACTCTTAGACCAGTTTTATTAATGTATTTTTATTGAATTTTTGTGCATTTCATACAAGACATCTTAATCACTTTTGTACTCCCTCCCCTATCTGCACCTCCCTATAGCCCCCACCACTGGGTTTCATGAATTCTGTCATATATGTTAAGAGACCCGTTTTTAAAACTTAAAAACCTTGTAGCATATATAAAGGGAGCTAAGATCACTTTAAGAATACACAGTGGCTAGGATTAAAAAATGTCTCAGTGGTTAAAAGCACTATCTGTTCTTGCAGAGGACCCGGGTTCAGTTCCCAGCACTCATATGGTGGCAGCTAATAACCATCCATAACTCGCATTTCATGGGATCTGATGCCCTCTTCTGGCTTCTGTTGGCATTGCACATATATGGTACACTCAAAGCTAAAACATCCATACACATAAAAAAAAAAATCTTTTTTAAATTTATTTTTTTATGTGTATGAGTATATTGTCTGCATGTATGAGACTACACCCCATTGTGCAATGCCTAAAAAGTTCAGAAGAGGGTGTCAGATCCCCTGGAACTGGAGATATGGACAGACGGTTGCTAGTCACCATGTGGGTGCTGGGAATTGAATCCAGGACCTCTGTAAGAGCAGCCAGTGCACTTGACCACTGAGCCATCACTCCCCCGCCCCCCGCCAATAAAATAAAATCCTAAAAAAATGAATACATACTGGCAGTCAAATCTATAATCTTTAATATATGTTCAATGGCAGTAAAGGTATGTTTCTAGATTTTGTTTTGTAATCATTTTTAAAGACTAGAAAATTGACATGTCAGTATTACTTTCTGCTTAATACCTTTTTTGTTTTCCAATGCAATTAAGTGCTCTTACAAATTAATAATCCAGAACAAAAGGAAAAAAGAAAAGAAAAATAGACAGAATTTGAAATAATAGCTCTAAAAGAAAATTGAAAATAAAAAGGTGCTAAACTTCAACAATACTCAGAAAAAATGCAAACAAAATAACAACCGAAATACTACTTTGTGGGGTAGAGCTGTAGCTCAGGCGTAGCTTGCTTTCCTGCCACACATGAGACCCTAGGTTCAATCCCCAGTTCTGCCCTGCTGTGGGACACAGTTCCTGGGGAGACATGAACAAATGTCTACTCACCTCAGATAGGGAACCAGTGACAGGCCAAAAAATGATACTACCAAAATCCAACTTAGTGAATGACTGAGTTTTACTGGGGTTTTTTACAGGAATACAGGTGAGGGGTTACTTACAGGAGCAGAAATGACGACAGCTGCATTACCAAAAGCCCACCCTAGCATGGGTGACAGCTTACAAAAGCAGGAAACCCCTAGTGCAGTGCACAGCCTGCAGGCAGCCCAACAGGCTGGGGAGTGTCCTTTCGGGGCAGCTCAGTTGGTCTGAACCTCCTCCAGGCCTCTGCTTCTTCCCAACAGCTGGCTTGTCTGAGTGTCTCTCAGCTGTCCTTGGAGCTTATATACGGTTGGGGAAGGAGGGAACTAATGAACCTAGCCACTTTCAGGAACTTCTAGAAGCTATTGAGTTGTTTACTGACTTAATGAGCTGCTCTGTAGGATGGAATGTTTCATCTCCCCTTAAAACATCCTGTTGCTTACCCAGCTTCCCTCTAAGATGAAGGACTTTAGCTCAGAGAAAACTGTTACACAACATGCTCCAAACAAACAGAACTATTTTACACCCAGCAGTTTTATTAAATTTTAGAGAGAAGGAGGCTGTTGAGGCTAAAGCAAAACTTAAGTCCATATACCTCATTGGTCGAATTTAGCAAAATTTAACAATGTAGAAAGTAGACATAATTCATGACCAGGAGTAACCACACTTCTGTGTTTTAAGAGGTGCACAAAGGACAAGTGCATAATAGTTCAATGCAGAGATACTTAGTCAAAGAATTAGAAAAAGAGTAAGACATAAAGGAGAATTCCACACAGCAAACAAAATGGATGAATTAGAGCTGTATTAACCAGCTGAATCTCAAAAGTTGAGTGAAAAACAGGATATAGAACAATATTTAATCATGATGCCTCCCATATATATTTTTTTTACTTATTCAATCATTTTTTCATAGACAGTTCTTGAGGAGTACATTTCTTCCAGGCACTTGTGCATAGCATTAGGAAGACAGCAGTGTACATGGCAGCCAAAGCCTACTCTCTGAGTCTAGAGAGGTGTTGCATGCATCCCCAGGTCATGGAAATAATGGGTTAATTCCATGGGAATCCATCAGTTGTTTAGCATACTGTAGACACACGTTGCTTCATTGCTTTCTTTCTTTCTTTCTTTCTTTCTTTCTTTCTTTCTTTCTTTCTTTCTTTTTTTAAATAAAAACTTTATTGAGAATGCCATACATGCACATAAGGTGTTTTTATCAAATCTATGCCCACCCCCTCCCTTCCAACACCTCCCATATCTCCCCATCACTTTTTTCTTTTTCTTTTCTTTTTTTTTCTTCTTTCATTTTATTTATTTTTATGGGCTTTTTGGGTATTCTCACATTCCCCCCTCTGAAGAGGTAACCCTAAAATCTTTTAAGGATTAGCTACAAACTCCCAAATACTTTTGACATTTTTGGCCTTTGGAACAGAATATGTTGCTAACAGGCCCAAGGACATTTTGACTTTTAGCCAAGAAACTGGCTACTTTTCCTTGGGGTCTTTTTACCCTAAATGCCTAGCCAGTTCCTACCTCCTATTCTTATCGCACCATCCTCTGAAGGGGTTACCCAAATTGCCAATAGGGAATCAGGAAGCAGACTGCTCTGACTTCTTCCATACTGAACAGGGATGCAGGGTGAGGTAATTGGTGTACTCCTTCAGTGGGTCTATCTAAAAGATTCCAAAATTGCATAATTCTTATCTCTAGGGGGGGAAAAGAAAGTCTTTGAATCATGAATAGGAGATGTGAAGGAGAAGTAAAGGCAAGAGTAATTAGCATTACAAGTTCTAGACAAGGAGCTAGAAAAAAGTCAGAACAGGGCAATTTTCACATGTTCATATGAGAGTCCACTGGAATGTCTTGACAAGGGCTTCCAAAAGCATCCCTCTATTGGGTTCTTCCTCATTTTTCTTTCGTCTTCCAAGGCTGGACTCTTGAGTGATGGATTCAGGATTTGCTTTCAGGTATTTTGATAGCTGTTGGAGTAATTAGAATCAGTGTCAGTTCCCTCTCAATTTTAAAATAACAAAGAAATATATTTGAAATATACATGAATATTTGATATATGTGAAATTATATGCAAAAAAATGAACATTAAATATGGAATGGTGATGACCTTTGAATGGGAGGTAGGTGATGTGTTCAAAGTGCAATGCACAAAGAGATTTAAATGTTTTTATGAATGGTTATTTTACAAGCTGGGTGTTGGGTACACTGGAATTTGTTACATTATTTTGTTTGTGTATATATAAGATATAATTCATAGGAATTAATAAAGCTCAATATTTGATTAAGCTGGTTTTAGGATTAATTTGATAAAGCCTAGTAAAATGGTGACAGCCACGCCCACATTTCCCTAAATTGCTAATTCTGTCACCACATGTGACTTCAGGTCCTGTGGTTGGTTGTTTTGTTCTCCCTCCAAATTAATGCTTGGTGGGTTCCTTTTTTTTTTTTTATTTGGATATGTATTTGTGTGTGTGTGGTATGGATGCATGTGTGTGGACACATATGGGGACAGGTAGTGTGCACATGCACATGTGTGAACATGTATATGGAGGCTTGAAGTTGATGTTGGGTATCTTCCTCTGTTGTACTCCATCCAGTTCATTTTCTCAGGCAAGTCTCTCACTTGAACCCAGAGTTTACCAACCAGCTAGTCTAGTTCACCAGCTTGCCCCAGGATCCCTTATCTGTGCCTTGTGAGTACTGGGATTGTCGGTAGCAGCTGCCATGCCTGACCTCCTTTCACATGGGTTCTGGGGACTCCGGTCTCATGCTTGTTCAGCAAGTGCTTTATCCACTGAACCTTCTCCTCAGTACCTAGGTGGAGTTCTCTAATAGCCACTGTGAAAAGTCTATGAAGATTCTTCAAAAAAACTGCAAAACAGATCCTGCATATGACCCAGCAATCCCATTATTGCACGTATATCCAAATAAAATGCTACCATTGTATCTCAGAGGTAACTATCCATTTTTTGTAGTTCTATTAACAATAAACAAGAAATGGAAATAAATACTCATTGGCTGATGACTTAATAAACTGTATATACACATACAATATTATTTTCCCATAGAAACTAAATCTTGTCATCTGTGGTGGCCTGGATGGAGCTGTAGTATATTATGCAGCGGAAATAAGTCTGGCACCAAAAGAAAAATATCACATGTTCTCATTTGTTTGTGGAAGCTTTAAAACATGACCTTAAAGAAGAGAATGCAATCATAGTCACTGGCAACTTGAAAGGGGAAGTGGGGGGAGAGAAATGCTAGATAATGGTACCGAGCATAGCCAGCTAGGAAGAATAAATCCCAGTACTCTACGCATAGTAGGGCAATGATGGTGTACAATTTACTAAGAGATAACTAAGAGAGAGAATTTTAATTCTAACATATAGAGATAAATAACAAATAGTTTAAGAAGCAAAAATGTTAATGTAACACCAACTGCAAGGCACAGATGAACACCACATAGTGATGGTTGAATTAAGAGTTCTTTAGTTGATAATAGCTGGCAGTGAGAGGGGCTATTAGCAGAAAGAATTCTCAACCCTCAGGAGAAGCAGATTAAGGTTTATAAAACCTAAAACCATAATTACATCATGCCAGGGGCAAAGCCAATAACCATAGTTATACCAGATCACCATAGTTACACCAGACCAGGGTCAAGTCACTTAACAAAGAGGTTTGCAGTTAACAATGAGTTTCTAGGTTTCCTTTAGGAAAAACAAGTTTCTCAGGATTTTACAAACAATGGACTCCATGGAGCTGCAGGTATAATGCAGGGCATTCTGCCTGGCTAGTTGTAAGTTTCTCATTATTTTAGAAACAAAGAATTCCCTGAAATTGCAGATGCAGCCTCCATGGAGGCCCTTCTGGCTGGCTGGCTGCAGTTAGCATGGGGGCGGGGGCAGAAACATAGAATAAAGCAAAAGTCAGCTAGAACAAAATGGAGTCAGTCTGGCCACTTCAGTTAATGACATTGACTTGATCATTATACATTGTGTGATCTTTTAAAAAATACTTGATTTATTATTTTTATTTTATGTGTATGAGTGTATCGTCCTCAAGAGCACCTGTGTCATACAATGCCTGTAGAGGTCAAAAGAGGGTGTCAGATCCCCTGGAACTGGAGCTATGGATGCTTGTTAGCCACCTTCTGAGTGCTAGAAACCAAACCCAGGTCCTCTGCAAGAGCAATCAGTGCTCTTAACCATGGAGCCATCTCTCCAGCCCTCCACCCCCCATCTGTGGTCTTGATTGTCAGCTTGACTAAGTTTAGAATCAATGAAAGAGATGAATCCAGGGCATGTCACTGAGAATTAAGCGAGGAAGGGAAAGGCCTACCCTCAAGCGGCAGCACTTTCCAACTTGTCAGGCAGAGGGAAGCAGCAGAGTAGCCAGCTTGCTCGCCCTTCTTCCTGAATGGTGTGTGTCTGGAGGTGCTGCCGCCGCTAGCTATTCTCTCCTGCCCTCAAACTTCAGCTCCTTCTACTTCCCAGCATGTGCTAAAAGCCAGTAAGTATTCAGGGAGCTGCAGGCCCCCAGCACTAGGCTGTAGCTGGTGAGGCATTCAGCTACTGGACTACACAGCTACCCAGTTCTTTACTCCTCCATAGTACAGACCAGCATTGTTTAACCAGCCCCTATTGTATAAGCCAACCCAAGAACTCCTCTTTTATAATATACACAGATCCTATTGGTTCTATTCCTATGGAGAATCCTGCACATAAATCTGTGCAAACACTATGTGTCCATTAAAATAAATAAAAAAGGAATCACTGAGAAGAGTTAAGTCATATAATATGGGCTTTCTTCAGCAAATTTCATCAAATTAATTTAGAAGTACAAATAGATACAAGCGTGCCTCGGTCACCAGCACTTTCTATAGAACCACAATCTGTCTGGCTTGGAAATGAGCTGATGTCTTAGGCGTGGCTCTGTGGCATCTTCACCTATAGCATATTTGTTTTTTCTTTTTCTTTTTTCCCTGTACTTGTAAAGACTACACATAGCTATTACATCTAATTCAGAAAATGGCTGTGAATGTTTAAGATCTTTCCACCCTGACTAGAAATTGACCTGTGACCTTCTTACCTACTCATTTGTGTTTCTAGCTTTATGAATACACTCAGACACAGAGACAAAAGTTACTTAACACCAAGGAGTTGCAAATCCCGATGTCACAGAAGCTAGGTATATAAATAATGGTATAGGTGAGAAAAGGAAAAGGTGCAGTTTTTATCTTTTCCTTGAGGTATAGATACTAGTCAAGTTTGAGCTGTTTTTGGAAAGTAAAAGAGTTCTCTATTGTTAAATCTTACAACTACTCAAACGTTTTAAGATTTCAGATCTGTATGTGAAGTTGGCAGCTAATAACATATAACTCCTGTTTGGTTCAAACCAGGCAGATCTGCAGCCATAATTAGCCCTGCTGCTCTATCTAATGTGTACTCTGCTGATAGACATAGAACAACTCTATACACTATAGAAAAAATAGTCCCAATAGTCAAATTACAACAAATTACAATAGTCTCTTAAACAAAGGGCAAGGTCACTCAGCAATGCCTTAGAGAGTGTACATGGGGAAGAGCCTTTCTGGCACTGTTTGGAAGACAGCTCAAGAAGCATCAGACCCTCTGTACCTCTATGGTGGCTCAGACATGGTTCTCATCACCCATAAAGGTGTTCAGTAAGAGTCAGGCCAATACTATCAGAGGACCATAGAAGACCTTGTAGTGAATGAAATGAACCGAAAAGAAATTTAAGATCAGCCTATCCCTGTGAGCCTACTAGATGGTAGTTAAATTGTCTTGAATTTCCCACCAGGAAGGCAGTTACTCAGACATTAACCAAACAAAAAACTTGTCTACGTCCCTAGTCACCTTATAAACCCACTTTTCCTCCCTTCAACAAAGCCCGTCACCACTTCCCATGTACAGAGACCCAAACGTGAATGAATTACTGTCTGCTCAAATAACTTCTCTAATATGTAATGTGTCAAAGTTAATCTTTTAATTCATGTCAAAAGAAGAACTAGGATGTTTTGTACCAAGGTTAGCGCTCTGTTGACTATATACAACCACAGTCTTCTGACTGAAATTAGTGAGATTAATGATCACTTTTTATCCCTTTTCTTTAACTTTTTCATTGCACAGCTAAAGCACTGACAAACTGATCTTTAAACTCCCTTCTCCAGCGCTCTGCCTACGGGCAGAGACATCGCCCCTCAGTGGCTCCACTCAGAAGCCTGCAACTGCTACTAATGCCTCCCATCTGTGCAGAATGTGGGAGATTCCTCCTTCCCCATTTTCTGTATGACCACATCACCATTCACCAAAACTTTACCAACGGAGACTTCATGGCTAAGGAATGCTCTAGAAGAAACTGTATGTTTCATTTTCAGATCTCTTCTGTTTTCCCACAAGCTGCTTTTCTGAGGGTATGCGGGGGCAACTTACAATTCCATCAAAGCACATGATAGAGAGAGGAAAGCTCACCTCTTTAATGCTTTGATGAATTTCCCTACTGCCTGATTTGGGTTGCAAGTAGCAGAGACTGACGGCATTTGTGAGTCATGATGTTTCTCTGCAGGAACAACCGCAGTATCCTGAGACACCTAAATCTCAATGGATATCCAGACAAAGAAAGCTTAACAAAGCACCAAGCTCATAGTCTGTGTCTTCTGATGTAGCCAACTTTGAACATTAAAATTCACATTTTGTAAACAAAGAAAAGATTTCCTGAATCCAAAGCTAGAAGATCTGCCAGTCTTCTGTTACTCAAATTAGCTTAAAGGAAATTCATTTATGTGGGGATGGAAAGGGTAGATGCATAAACTATTTTAAAGTGCATGTGCTTCCAAGTTGTATTTGAATTGGTTAAATAAATTCTGATATATATATATATATAAGCACTGATTTTTGAAATGAGGAGGGTGTTTGGTTAATTCTTATTATCTACTATGTTCTAAGAATCACACACACACACTTTTAAAAAATATGCTCCATTAGTAGAATAATTATCTTTGTTTTATAAAGGTGAAGAAAATATCAGAAAAGTCAAGTAATATACCCAAGAACAAATAACAAACACAAGATTCAGCATCAGCCTATTTGATTTCAAAACACATATTCCTTATACTACATAAGTCCTTTGGATTAAAATCTATTGAACAGCTCTAAATTAAGAAATCAATATTTTTCTTCTCAGTGCTTCATCTAAGATTGATTTTGGAATGCTGTTTCACAGGTAGCAGGTCAATATTTTGAAACACACATGTAGTGATGTTTGTTCTTAAGTGCTTTGATTTGCTAAACAGCCAACAAAAATTGCATGCCTCTCTCATCGACTGCTTTAAACAATAGTCCCCAAATGAACATTCCCAAAGTGTCTCTGGCTTTTCTGTTTGTCTTTTTGAAGTTGGGTTAGCAGAACACTATAGTTCAACCACTTGTGTGTGATTATATACCAAGGAAAATGATGGTTAATTTGGGGCTTCTGGAAGTCAAAGAAATAAAGGAAGTCAGCCTGCTTAGTTTTGCTTGGTATTTTTCCTTTTCTTTGCCTTGAGTATTTTTTTCAATAAGTTAGTATGCTAATACCCCTGGCAGAACAAACAAAAGTCCCTGCAACTGGAATCAGGCTCAAAATCATTATGAAACACAGATGTGGTTGTTTCTTGGAGCCTGGTTCTAGTTGTAATGCTCTACTCTTTGGCAGTTTCAGAAAAATGCATATTTGGCCAAAGTTATCTTAAGTGGCCATAAACTGCAACAATAGCTTTTTATAAGAAAATCTTGAAAAACTCCTGGCACAGTATTGAGGTTGTATGGACGTGGTCTAATATGCATGTAGAGAGAGATAGGGGTGAGCCACAGATGCAGGGACATACAGATGACAGACACAGATGACAACATAAAATAAATGGGCCAACAATCTGGAACTCATCTTTTGCTTCCATACAGATCAGCAATGGCATATCTAAACTGTATTGGGCAAACACTTGCTTTAAGATAACAACTGTTCATAACTCCAGTCCCAGGGGATCCGACAGCCTCTTCTGACCTCTGCAGGCACTGCACGACACAGGTGCACTTACCTACATGCGGGCAATACACACATATACATAAAATAAAAATAATAAATAAAAAAAAAGGTGAGCCTTTGAGAGTCTATAGAAACAAAGTCCCAAGAACCTCAGCGAAACAAGTCCCCCAGGCCCTGTAAATCAATTGCTTTGTTGTTGACAAATATGCTGATAAAAATGTATAGCAATGTATGTGACAATTTTCATTTAATCTTCGTGTTCCTGTGATTGCCCAATTGCAAAAGCTGGCCATTGTGAGCTCCTCACCTGGCAAGATAAACATATAATGGTAGGCCTTTAATCCTGCAAGATATACACAGAGCTGGTCAGCAGTGAAGGAGAATAAAACACCCTGTGTTCAGCCACCGGGGCCTATCCTCAGCACATGATTAAACCAACTCTGTGCCGCCCTGGCTGATGCAGAGGCACTGCATTGCTGCTGTTCTTCTCATTGTATAGACAGCAGGCTTGCCATTGTTAAGCATTGTATGGCAGTTCTCACTCCAAATTATATGAAGCCTTGAGGGCTCTGTAATCACCTTTCATGATACTTGGGATCTTGTCTACAATGGGGCTGGGCTTCTGAACCTGTGTTGGAGGATGTACATGCTGCAGATCACTCAAGGAGCATTACTGCTAATCTGTTACAACATTCAGTAAAGACAATTCCATTGTCTAGAGGGCTCTAGGTTGAGACTCTCAGATAAGTGATCTGTTTTAGTAGGCCGTTGGATATCTGATAGCCCCAAGTGCCAGGAAATTATGAGCCTTTCTCCCTTAGCTTTCCGAGTCCTTGGGAGTTTTACAGCTCTCAGCATGGATTGACGTCTCCATCAAGACTAATTCTCTAGTGATTTTTTTTTTACCTGTGCAAATTTTGTAATCTTAATCCCACGCCAATCACTATGGGTGCATTCTTTGGATGCTTAGTTATGGATAACTTTGTATCATCACCATATTTCATGTGTGATGGAGGTTCTCCTGAGTTTGAAGCTACCAGATGTCAACTCCTGTGACTTATTTTGGTGCCACCTTGTCACAATCACTTCCTGACTTTGTAACAGGAGCTTACTACTAATTTATTTTTCCCATTGGGCAAAAGAGAAATACTAAATCCCCACATCATGTTCTCTTCCCCCCACTTGGAAATCTGGAAGAAGGTGTCATAGAATGTTAAAAATGAGTGTTTCTGTTACTTTGAAATTGTTTTCAGAACAGAAATTAACTTGTTCTGCAAATGGTCAGTAAGTAAATATTTTAGATTTGGCCACTGTTGTTGACATTTTGTGTTTTGTAAACTTGTAAAAATATAAAATCCAACCTTAGTTCATAGAACATACAAAATTAGCACTGGGATCACATTTGTTTTTTGAGTTATAATTTTTTGATCCCTGTTCTACAGCAACACAGACAAGACAATGTGTATCCATTACCCCTCATTTGAAGGAAACACCACCAATACCTATCAGATTCATTTCTTCAGGGTATGAATTAAGGTAGCCAAATCAATTTAGTCACTGAATTAGTGAGCCAACTAACCATCATCACCTATTTATCTCTTTGATGTACCCATCTATCAAACATTCATTTGCTTTCCACTTACAATCAATCATCTCCTTATGATTTATATGTATCATTTGTAAATGAGTCAATTCCTCTCAATTATCTATCTGTCCATCTGTGAATCTTCTGTTTAAAGACACAAGTATGATGAACGCAAAGAGTCATCATCACCTTTGCCTTGACCTCAAAGGAGATGCTATGTTAGTTTAACGATCACTGCTTCCTGCATTCCCTCAGATGTGAGGATGGCTATAATGGTGACTCTAGGAAGTGTAGATATGAGAAGATGCCCTCCAGAAGAGTTGCACTGGAGCTGGAGAGATGGCTTTGTGGTTAAGAGCACTTGCTGCTCTTGCAGAGCACTCTAGTTTGGTTCCCAGAACCCATGTTGGGAAGCTCACAGCCACCTGGAACTCCAGTTCCAGGGGACCTGATGCCTTCTTCATGCCTCCGCAGACACCTGCACGCTTGTGGTGCACATACATATACTCAGCATACACACATATACATAAAATATAAAACAAATCTAAAAAATTGTCATATTCTATATCCATTTGGATATCTATCTCCTTAGGTAATAGACTTGGTCAACTTTGAATACACACACAAGAGGCCTGGCAATACCCTGGAGAGTGCTTACCATGTACCCATGTGTACCTCCAAAGAGTACATGAGCCCTGCCTGGTCAGGCTACTCAGAGAAGAGGTGACCAGCAGAATGAAGACTACGGCAGAAGTCAGGTAACTTTTTGAATGCTCACTACTGTGAACTGTATCCCACAAAATTCATATTTTGAAGCTCTAACCCCCAGGAGGCCTGTCTCTAGGGAAGGACTTTTAAGCAGGAATTAAGGTTAGATGAAGTTATAAGGAAAACTCCTAACCAAATGGCTTTGGACTAATAAGAGGATGAGATAGAGACCCACCCCACCCCCCTTTTTGAGAAAGAAGAAGGGCCATGTGAGAACAAAACAAACCAAAGTGGCCACCTATAAGTGAGGAATGGAGCTCTCATCTGAACCAATAACACTGGTACCCTGATGTCAGATTTGCAGCCTCCAGGACTGTGAAAAATACATTTCTGCTATTTAAGACACCCAGTCTATGTCTATGGTATTTTGTTGGGTCAACCGACATGATTGATGCAATACTCCCTCTGTGTCTAATTCTCTACCCAACATCTTGGACACAGGGAAAGAGCTAAAAGATACAGGGCACACATACATATTCCCCAAATGGGCACTATTTTAGCTGAAGCCTGTTATTGAGGGAGGAGAAGAAATGTAATTTAAATCAGAATTGAGTTTTATTTTTAAACTAGACAGCTGATAACTGTCCAAGATATTGTTAAAGGGGCAAGTGGGGTGTTGACAAAGTTGAGTTGAAATCTCTGATTAGAAACAAAGACGGTGTACAGCTGTACTCTCTTTATCTGAGTAAAGCCATGCATACTCCCGTCCATTTTTTTTCTTTTTCTCTTTATCTGTTCACTGATTCCTTCCTCCTTTCTCTTCCCTTCTTGTTCTTTTTTATCTTCTGATCAATAAATATCTAACTTCAAGTCTTTCTGTGAAATCCATTTGTCATTGTTGAGACCTTAAATAGAACCAGGAAACGGTAGCCTCAGCCTGGTGCTAGAGAAACCTGAAGATTGTGAGTTCTGCCTGAGTAGTCCCCACCCAAGTTAATACTCCCACATCTGTAGTCGCTGACTATAGGACATTTGTACAGGAAGCTAGTGCCCTGCCATTCTGGCTTTCAGCCCGGGAAGAAGAGGGCTCCCAGAGTCCATGAGCAGTTCTCCAATGCAGAAACACATGTTGTAGAAATGAGATCCAAGCAGATCTTGGAAGATAATCAACTTTCTTGGCTATCCATCATCACAGAATTATGGAAGGAAGCATCCTTTGAATATTTAATATTGTGGCATACCTGTATTAGTTGTAAGTTGTGTCTTCCACATACACACACGCACACACACACACACAAATACACACAATATACACAAGCAACCATTAATAAAGTGTAAAATTATTTCCTTCAAATAACTTGTTTAAAATGTGAGGTTAGTTCTGTGATAACATTATTCTTGCTAGGAATTCTATCTGCTTTCTTATTGGGAGGGGGAGAATCAAAGGTTGGGACTCTGGGAATATATGCAGCTCCATACTGCTGTGTTTATGCTGCAAGCCACTCTGCCATTGCTACTTTAGTTCTCACAATAGGTCTGACAATTAGCAATTATTTTGAGCTTAGAATTGTGATCTTTACAGTTATTTTGCATTTTTAAATCTGTGAATAAATTTAGGCCTGTTTCTAAAAAGGCCTATGGAAAGGGATTATCTATTCCTTGCTAGAGAAAAAAATGTCCCAAATCATCACTCTAGTAGAGCCTAGTAGGTAGCCAAGTATAGAAGTCAGGGAACACATGCTTATGGCTGACAGTCTGCAACTAAATTGCCCAGGGTCAAACATCCCTCTTACTACTAGCAAAGTGTTTTCATTGGTCAATCTGATTCACTTTTTAAACTTTGGTCCTCTTTTCTAGAAAGACGATGGAAACTTACCTTCTCAGGCTGTCAGAGACCAAGGGAGAGAGTATGTGTGAAATGCTGAGACACGATGCTGCTACACAGGTAAGTACTCCTACTCCGTGAACATTCGTTTTCATCAAGAACACAACATCAGGAGTTGGAATGATCGCTGCCTCATTGTACGTCTTTATCCTTAAGCATGTGAGCCTGTCTTCTCTCAATAATGTGCTGAGGACATCAGAGTGACTAGATCTCTATAAAAGTTAAATTTAATAAAAGATGAAAAACCTAGTAAATCCAAAGGATATGATAGACCCTAATTTCTGTTATGTTGGGGGATATGTAAACACTCCCCACAGTGTGAAGAAGAGGTTGCATACCTCAGCTGAGTGTCTTCACCTTTTCTATTTTATACAGTCTTTACACATGACTGGAAAACTAGCTTAACTGTATGGCTTTGGAATTATATCAGTTCCATTCACCTCCACAAAGTTAGAGTGTTAGAATATGCTTCCTTCAATTAAACTGAA
Organism: Nannospalax galili; assembly: GCF_000622305.1. Classification (NCBI taxonomy): domain Eukaryota; kingdom Metazoa; phylum Chordata; class Mammalia; order Rodentia; family Spalacidae; genus Nannospalax; species Nannospalax galili. The sequence continues at coordinate 1,181,022 of NW_008360320.1, read as the reverse complement.
AATTGTATGCATTTGACTTCAACCCTATTCGTTTCGGGAACAACATGAACTTGAGTTTTTCTTTGGTTCATTCACTTGGCTAACTGAACTGAAATTTGTCCCTGAAGCTAAGAACATACTTCCAGAAACTACATAATTAAGGGTCAGTGGCACAGTAGATGGAAGGATTTTGAGCCTTGACTGCGGCAAGGCTTCTATTCAAAGATAGCCAGAGCACTCACACATCTGTCCAAATGGTCCTGTTCCCATCAAACCAGTCCTGACTCTGATCTGCAGCTTCTGGCAATGGATGCTCTGCAGACCTTATTGTTTAGTGTTAAATGGTGTCTGGATTTCATTAGCTGAATTGTGGCAAGACTGGAGCAGGGAAATGATGTATTTTTCTTTAAAAATATGTTTAACTTGGAGTGAAGGTTATTTCTTGGAGTACTAAGTATGAAAAAATGTATTTTTTTGTTGTTTCTTTTGAGACAAGGTCACCTTGTAGCCACAGCTTGCCTGGAACTCACTACATAGATCAGGCTGGCCTTGATCACACAGAGATCCACCTGCCTCTGCCTCTTGACAGATGGAATTAAAGACATATGCCACCATGCCCAGCCTGAAAATTTTTTTTAAATTGTCTCAATTTATTAAGGACTTAGAATGAAGCATTATATTCAAGAGTAAGTTAAAGTTCTGCACATGGCCCCTGAAGGAATGGCTTTGGGCAGTGATATGGTGGGGAGGACAATGGGCATATGCAGTCGCATGTGCTTTAAGACCTCAAAGTCTCGGATCAACTCCTTCATTCAGATGCACTATCATTGTTCTGGTGGACTCTGGACAAATTGGCCCTTTCCTTCTTGACACAGCTTTGTTGATGCTCTTGATGGACAACACGGTGGCCATCGAGCTCCTTTATTCTGGTTATGTTATTCGACAGCTGTCTTAATTATTTTCTCATTGCTGTAATAAAACACTCTGACAAAAGCAACTTAAGAGAGATAGAGTTTATTTTGACTTGGTGTTCCAGAGTGATACAGTCTACTGTGGCAGGGAGGCATGGCAGCAGGCAGAGAAGGCATGGTGTCCATGTCTGGAGCAGAAGGTTGGCTGCTCATACCACACCCATGCTCAGGAAGCACATAGTGAACAGCATTTAGGCTGGGCCTCAAAACCTCAAGGCCTTCTCTCAGCGATCCACTCCTTCCAGCAAGGTCTCACCTCCTGAAGGTTCCACAGCATTAGACAGTGCCACCAGCTGGAGACCTAGCAATCACTCACAATAGGCAATGGGGGGAGATTTCATATTTAAAATACAACATCTACCTTTCTTATTCTTAGGTCATTACCATCCAGGGCCTTATCTTCAAGGCTGACCCACTGGAAAGTACCGTGGGAAACCCTGTAGACCGAATCAGCCTCTTTTCCTACTCTTCCCCCTTCCTTTTCTCCTACAAACTCATCCTAGACTTCTAGTCAAATGCCTGCTGTCTTCCTGCAGTTGGCTACAAATTTCATTCCAGGATCTTAGTACCCTCCACCTCATCATTGACTTTTAACACAAAGAAACAAATCCTTCTGGTTTACAAAAACAAACATTATGAAAATGAGGAAATATTAAATTCCAGAAACGTACAAAGTTCTCCCAAGTTCTGTTTCTGATTAAGTTGAAGCCAGTCTCTGGTTTTCCCCTTTTATATGAGTCTGGAGTTTCCCAGATTCCACGCTAGTTTTCCCCTCTGCACTATCAACAGAAATACTACCTTCTTTTCCAAGAAACCTTTCTCAAAAGGTAGGCCAGAGACAAATGGGGGCAGGAAGTAGGGTCTTGTCCTTAACATCCCTCTCAACAGTTCTAGGGAGTGCATATGCAGAGCCTTTGCATGGCCTCCATTCTCTCCAGTAAAGGAGCTAACAACTTTATTCCCCTTCAATAATATTTTAATAAAATATTTTGATTTTCACAAAATGATAACAAAGCACATTCCTATCATAAAGAAAATCCTTTAACTTTCTTTTATCATTATTAATTAAGATTACTTAACTGACTCTGGAATCTTTGGGCTCTGGGGTGTTAGAACATATTCATATCTAAGTTGCATATTCTTGGAAACATTTGTCTAGTCAAAGGCAGCATCAAATTACTATAAATATTTCTTGACTATAACTATTCACCATACCTACTCCTTTAGAAAATTATTACTTCACCTGAAATATTTATTTTTACTTCTTCCATATTTTCCATGCTGTAGGCATTATGCTAGGAACTACTATTGATGTTAGACAGACTTCAAATGAAGTACATCAGAAAAAGTTTTAACCTTTAAGAAAATTTCATTTCTACGTCATTCACAAAATGAATTTAACGCTGAGGAACTGAAGTGAGTTAAGCAGAGAATATTACTTCTCCCCATGATTCCAAGACATAAATATATACAAAAGCAACTTGAGTTAATTTGACTCCTGTTAGCATACTTTTGAATATTTATGAGCCTAATCTGCCATCAGCCATTTTCTTACTGGCTTCCTATTAAGTCTACTAGGGTGTCCATTAAAAGTAACCTCGGCAGCCATTCATATTGCTTGGTCTATTTCTCAGATCTCTAGTCTTCACAGAATTTCATTTACTTGGGTTAGACATAGTGACACATGCCTGTAATCTCAGCACTTTAAGATAGAGGCAGATGGATCAGAAATTCGAGGTCATCCTCTGCTACACATTGAGTTTGAGGCCAGCCTGGACTACATGAGATCTTGTCTCAAGAAGAAAAATAATGTTTGGATGGGGGTTTATGCCGCTGGAGACCTTTCTTCAAAGATTGCTGGACAACAGTCTCTGGACAGCAGATTTCATCTGCTTTCCTGGCCACCCTCTGAATGAGTATTTTGTGTCTCAAACTCCATACCATGACATACTGCCCCACCACAGGCCCAAAATGAATGGGACCAACCACAACAGACTGAAACCTTCAAACCTGTGAGTGAAAATTGAAAACTGCTCATCTCAGGTATTTTATTCCAGAACAAAACTAACAGCTAAAATAAGAAATCTCCAAATGAAACATGGGTATGTTTCAGACAGTAACAGCAAGAGGTTCTTTTCATAAGATGGACAGGTCTGTGGGGAGACCACATTTTTAAGGATATTGTGCAACTTGCAACTGAGCATATTTAATCCTTTGCTTTGTACACTATACCATCTTAGCTCTGAGGCTGTATAGGCTCAGCATACATACTCCCTTTTCTCCAGTGTCCATTTTCTTACCTAGTCTTTCTTTCACCTATACTGTATCTTTTAGTCTCCCATAAGTATTTACTTAATTTTCTTATTTCTTCTGAAAGGACACCCTACCTCCAGTGGCATCCTGAGACAGTAAGAGAAATCAATCTTGAAGCAAAGTGAGTTTAGAGTTGTGAATTCATCGGCTAAATGATATCACCAACAATCTGAAATCTTTCCGTCAGCTTCTCCAACCATAGGCAATGCCACTCTCCTCTCCCCAGCTTGCTTCATCAGAACATGTATACCACACAGAGAAGACAGTGTGAAGAGAAGAGGCAGGTGATGAAGAAGGAGTGAGAGAGGAAGAAAAGGAAGAAGGACAGGAAGGGGGAGAAGGGAGAGAAGGGAAGGGAGAGAAGAAGGGAAGGAGGAAGAGAGGAGAATGATTTTCCATTTTGTTTTTGACTCTTCAAAGCCAGTTTGTTTTGGCTTTTTTTCTTTTTCCTGTAAACCTCTAAAATGGATAATGAGACCCTTCCTAATCTCATTACATGTGATTGGAGAATGCAGTTAGATATTAGCAAAACGGATTCTCCTTCATATTTCACTAAGACAACTGTTGCTCCCACCCATTTTTTAAAGACCCAGTCTCATTGTATAGTTCTGGCTGGCCTGAAACCTGCTATATAGACCAGACTGGCCTCAAACTCATAGAGTTCCACTTGTCTCTGCCTCCTGAGTTCTGGGATTAAATGTTTGCCCCACAAGTCCTGGCTTTTTAAGTTATTGCCTTTTTCACAAGCTTGTAATAATCTGATTTATTATTCTTTCTCAAGTTTGTCTATTTACTACTGCAAAGTCTGCTATGACCGCCCCGCCCCCCGCCATGGTTTCCTCCATGCCCTACTGACCAGAAGGCAATTCTGGAAGTAAGTTTTAGAAGGCACCAGAGTATTAAAGAAAGCTAGTAGTTTTCATGTTTTGAAGACATGGGACTTGATAGTTACTAGCTACTTTAATACTTGCCTTCCTCCTTCCTACAGTGAATTCTTAGTAAGGAGTGAGATCTATGGGTAATGTCTTAGCTTGCAGTCTAATTTCCCATAATGTTGGCTGAAATCTTGTAATATGTCAATGAGGCAACCTGCATCCTAGGACCATGCCATTCCAATCACTGTTGAGGGGGAACTTGAGAAATCAGTCATTACCATGTATTACTCATAGAGCTTGAAGTGGGGTCAACTTTCTCTGTCTATTCGGAGTTAGTAGCAGAACACAAGCATCTGGCAAGTGATAGGTGTTTTGGCAAGAACTAGGCTACTTGATGAGCATCTTTGTAGCACCTGCTGTATGGTATCACCTGAGGATTAAGTAGACAATGCTAGCTGATTCCTTCACTATATGGTCATACCCTCTCATCTAAATTTTTGTGCGCTCTCTTGAAGTCAAGCTGAGCATTTGTGGATCATAGAAATATTTATCTTGTTGAAGCCAAGCAGCAAGATGAACCCCAAGAAGCATTACTGATCTTTAGAACTGGAGATGCTACCCCAAATCGCTAATGCTTACATTATCATTCACTCCTTGTAATTTTAAGTAATTTTAATTGTATAACTCCCCAAAACAGTATAGTGGCAAAGAACTTTTACAGGGGCACTAGCCTAACCAATGTGTTAATAGCTTAAAATACAGTTTTTAAAAGGTGCTGGGTATGATGACACACATTTATAATCCTAGAACTTGGGAGGTAGAGGCAAGATAATTGAGAGTTCAAGGCCAACTTTGGCAATATATGGAGTTTGAGGCCAACATGGGCTATGTGAAACCCTGTCTGAGAAACTGAAAAATTAAAATAACCAAAATGAACTTGAAATTTTGCTCAGTAGTAGATTCCTTGCCTGACATGCAAGAGGTAGTGTGTTCAGTCTCCAGGACTTCAGAATTTTTTTTTCAAAGAAAATAAAATGACCTAGACATAGTCCATTCCCATCCTTCCCTCCCCCAATTCAATCAAAATAGCCTTAAATTTATTGGCATGATTCACAAAGATTTTGAGTCTTTCAAGCACAAAAGCCCCAGCTGGCTTTATTGGCTCAAGCATCTTCCTACAATTCTGTTTGTCAGAGCAGCCACCTAAGAGGATAACTATCAATGATTTAAGTCATTTTCTTCCAAACATGTTGAACAGTGGTAGAATCGAAGCAGAGAGCAAGGCAACAGTAGGCTGATGTCACCTGTGGAATGAAAGTGACCCATAGTTGAATAAAATCTCAGGGCCAGAAGTAACTAGTGGGGCAGTCAAGTGAAGACACAACTCAACTTTATCCAAAAAAAAAGGAGTTTCTTGGGGAAAAGATGGTTTAGAGATGATCCAGACATCTATGAACCTCCAAATGTTTGTTCTTAGAGAGTAGGAGGAGTTTATACACACGTGTAGATAATTCACATCTATTAGCTGTTTTTCTGAGTCTACCTGGCCTTCCAAAGATGGCAGTCTAAAAATCAAAGGAAATGTTTCAGTGAGAGCTGGAAATTAGGATTTTTGTGGGTTTTACACTATTTCAGAGACATCTGTTCGCTGTCACCCTTAAGGCCTCAGTATTTCTGTAGTTTCAGAAGAACTATTTTCAATTTTCGGTCCAAAGCATGTTTTGTGCTTCCTGCCAATGTGTTCCTTTTAGGAAGTTGAACAAAGTGCTATGTTAATATGAAGTAGAGCTCACCGAAGCATGCAGCACTGTCAGACCTGGACAAGTAGGAACATTGTTTCCTCCCTGTCCCCAGAGAATTCACCCTTTCTCCAGGTATGTTTTCTTCTTCCTTTTGTTAGCCAGTCTTGCCCTCTTAGCAACATGTTTTCTTGAGAGAAGAAACACAGATATATATACAAAAATAATATGCTATGTATATACAATTAAATCATTCATTTATACCCAAGCCTTAACAGACGTTTGCATTTAAAACCATTTTGCTGTTGTTTGTTTTTTTGTGGTTCTAGGGTTGAACCCAGGATCTCATACATGTTAGGCAAGTGTCTTACCATTGAACCATATTCCAAGCCCTCTAAGTCCATTTGATTTTAGTAACTGGAAAATAAAAGTGCCTTACATTCTCTGTAAAATGTAATCCAAGTATCTGACTCTCACGGGTCTGGGGTTACAGGGACCACTGCATTCCGATCTCACAGCTCTTATCCCTCTCCAAGACAAGACTTGACCCTGCAAATCCTTCTTCATCCTCCCTCATCTCTTCTTTATTCAAATTCATTCATCAATTTCTCCCAATTTCTTCAGTTCAAATAAACAAGCAAACACGACTCCTAAGGGAATGAAAAATTTTAATCATGTCCTTGAAGGAATGCCTTCAGCCCTTGAAGTATTAACCAATTTGGAAGCAGAAAGACATAAAATATGTAAAATGGGTGCAATAGAAGTATTAACATATGGTTGTGAACATAGGTGGAGTTTGTGGTACAGAAGAGGCAACAATTACTTTTGGCTAACTGAACTGAAAGGACTATAAGGGCAGAATTTTAATGAGCAGAGAGAAGACCAGCAGCCCCTTCAGACAGCATGGGTCAAGGTGAGGCAGGCAGAGGCCAGATGTGTGCAGGGCAGGTGGATGTTCTCCCTTAGGGTGGTGGGCACTGAAGGAAATATGCCCCAACACATGAGCTTCCCTGTATCACAAGTTTTCCTGTTTTCTGTATTATGTACCATGATTCCCAAATCAATGACATTTAAACTTGATTGTTGAGTCTAAAACTTTAAAAAAGGAAACTGGTTTTCATGCGTGTTTATTTATTTTGGAAAGAATGTGACAATTAGAAGTTGCACAGAGTGGATTTCTGGTCATTTTTTTTTCTTTCTTTTCATGTTGTTTATATTTTTCCTTTCTTTTCTTAAATTAAATTTGTTCTTTGACATTTTTGTACATGTATATAATGTGTTCTGATTACTCTCCCTCCCACCCTTACTAAAGCCCCTCTTCTCCCTACAAGTCCTTTTTATATGCATGTATTTCTCTTTTGTTTTGAGACCTCGTGAGTTTAACCAGGGTCATGTGACCTTGTGACCATGGGGTTGGGGCTGGACTCTATATGGTACTTATAGAGTCCACTAGAAGCATAAGTGAAGGAAAGAGTCAGAATAAGAGAGACCAGAAATCCAAGGAAAAATGGAAGGAAAGATACGGGAAAAAAGCAGAAAAATAGACATACACCATGATACCCACATAGACAGGGGAGCCTCAGTCTGGCCTGCCAAAGCCTCTGGGGAAGAAGATGTAGAAAGCAGGAGAGCCAGACCTCAATGGCCAAGGAGTGTGATTGCAGACTGACTCAGGGTGGGAAGTGACTAAGGAGAGATAGCTCTACCTTGGTGGCTGGGAGTGATCATATCAATTGAGAATTAACCTGGAGTTTGACAGATTTAAGTCTGAAGTTAGCAAGTGGATCAAGCCACCTATCCGTCATCCATTGCTGCTGAGGTTGAAGACTCTGAAGTTCCAGGGGTGCACTTGATCCCACAGTGGCACCCTTGGACAGGTGATTAATGCCCAGGAGGCCCAGAAGATACAAGGGTGGTTACTCAGGTTGTGCTGATCTCAGTCCTGCCATTAGTTCCCACACTCTTTACACACTTGGGCAACAACCCTCAGCTAAAAACGTCACCTGGGAAGTCTCTGGAAGATAAGAGAATCTGTCAGCCCATGGAAATGTGGCCAGCAGAGGACCCTGATACCCCCAAAAAGAACAACAGTCACTCGGAAAACAATTCTATCAGGCATGAGATGTTTGTCCAATATAGACTCCTCAGAAGCATAAATCAAAGGAAACCCAAGAGCCTACAAGTTCAACTGACTCTTAGAAGAGATAAACACTTTCCCTTGAGACTGTGGAAAGTTGTTAAACAAGCCTGAGCATGCCTCTACCTAGTTTCTCTTGCTTAATATATATTTTTATGTTTATACATTTTTACTGAATTGTTGCTAATTTTGTACAATATATTTTGATCATATTAAGACCCTCTCCCCTATCTGAACCCCTCTTATAGTCCCCCCACCACCAGATTTCATGTACTACATCATATACATTAAGCCATACACAGTCAAGTTAGTGTCCTCAAATGTCCTGCGGTGTGTGTTTTTTCATTGGAGCCTGGTTAACCTATCCAGCATCACGCCCTTAAAAAACCTGCCTCTCCTCCTCCCAGCAACCATCAGTTGCCCTTAGTTCCTGAGCTAAGACTAGGACTTCTTACCCATTTCCCAACTCCCATGCTGGGATTTTTGTCTGGTTTGAGCTTGCATGGGTCTTGTTCATGCTGTCACCATTGCTGTGAGAACATATGAGTAACTTCCCAGCTCTCTGGAAAACTCTGTTTTCTTGTGATCATCCACCACCTCTGGCTCTTGAAATGTTTCTGCCCCCTCTTCCACAATTGTCCTTGAGCCTTGGGTAGCAGAGGTTTGTTATAGGTGTTCTATTCAGGGATAAGCTCTCTGCAGTCTCTTATTTTCTCCATTTTGGCTAATTATGGTGTCCTGGGTTAATCTCCACCCATTGTATGAGAAAGGTTCACTAGTAAGAAGGAATGCATTAATATTCTTTCTACCTCTTGTTCCACTATGTTCCCTGGGTTGCATTGTAGATATGGGGCTGGGCACCTCACAGACACTTATTCTCTGCATTTATCAGTTGTGGAACTTCGTAATAGTCTCCATCTGTTGCAAAACCAAGTGTCTTTGATGATTGGTGAGAGGTACAGTTGTCTGTAAATATAAGGATAAGTATTTAGAATAGAGAAAGCATGTTGGTCTAGGGATGTGACAAAGGCAGGTTTTTCTCTAGGATCTATGACTTCTCTAGCCATGTGTATTTGGCTATGTTTACAGTACCATACATAACTTCCCTCACACTGAGCGGGCCTTATGCTCAATTAGACCACTGTTGATAACCCCCAAGATAAAAGTACCACTTCTGCACCAGTAGAAATTATTTGCTGGGCCAGTCATTCTTGTGGTTCATGGATTTTCCAGCTGGATTGTATCATTGATTGGTTTTCTCCCTTGGCATTTTGCACAGTATCTGTGATACTATGGGATCTAGTCTTCAGGGAGCATACTTCCAGGTCAGTTCCAGATCAATTGCTCCATATCCTGTGTCTAAAGTATGTTTTCTCTTCAGCAATAGAGTCTTACCTTCAAGTTCTGGGATGCAATCAAGATCTATGGCAATAGCCTGTATTATTTTGTGAGTCTTTTGGACTACCCTGACCAACAACTGGAAGGGAGGGCTCCCTTTCCTCGCACTATGTTTTTTGTTATGCAGCCTTCAACTATACACTTGCATATATATACATATATATGAGTATGTGTATTTTTCAGTAGGCTTTAAACTAATACATTTCTTTCTGGCTTTTCACACCACCTAAGCATTATTTATCTCTTTGCTACATGATCCTTTTCCCAAGCATGCTCTTCCATCAACTGTGGGATCTTTTTCAAATTCTGTGTTGCGCTGTTTGGACTTCAGGCTCCAAAACTGAGCTAAATAAGTCTCTTTTCTTTAAAAAGTTGGCTTATCAGCCAGGCGTGGTGGCGCACGCCTTTAATCCCAGCACTCAGGAGGCAGAGGCAGGCGGATCTCTATGAGCTCGAGGCCAGCCTGGTCTCCATGGCGAATCCAAGTCAGCTGTGGCTACAGGGAGACCCTGCCTCAAAAAAACCAAAAAGAAAAAGTTAGCTTATCTCAGGTATATAATTACAGTAATGAAATTGAATTTACAAGTTATTAGCTGTCAACCTCACAAATGAATAAAAGAACGATATATCTTTTCTCCATTCTCCTCTCCAATAAGAAGAGAACAGGGACATAAACAGGGACTATGGTTATGAACCTAGTGATGTATGTCAAAGCACACTGATGTTAAAGACTTTGACAATAGCCTGAAATATTTGTACTGTCATGAAAGTAATCCAGCTCATCATAATTGTGTCCAGAAATTACTTTGCTAGAAGTTTTGCCAAGGTCTGTGTGTGAGCAGAATACACAGTTCCTCCATAGGACACAGAGGCAAGAGGCTTTCACAGGAACTTGACCAACTTTGAACAAAGTCCCCAGCTGCTTCCCACCCACTGCCCTTTCCATTTGACAGCAGAATCTACCTACAGAACCAAGTGGCAGAGGGGACGTAATTCTTAATTGGCTTGCCTAGTAAAAGTTTTGGCCACAGAAATAGTGTAGATCTTTCCATTAAGGCCTTACAGCCAAGCATTGTGGATATTATTTTAAAATTGTAAGAAATTCTTCCAAACAGGCATTCTTGATCCAAGGTTGGAACCAAGCAGCTCTGAAGACTCTTTTTACTGGAAAAAGTGACCCCATAAGCACAAAAGCACAAAGCTCTGTCCATTTTTGTGCAAGCCAAAATCTACAGCCACTTGGAAATGCCAGAGAACGTTTTGGAAGATGGTTTCTCCTCAGATGACCTGCAAGGGAGACATGGAGTCACAGTCCTTGCTTTTCTGACTTGCAAGGCCTCGGGAAGGTTCACCTTTGTGGCTAGAGTACATGATGTGATATGAATTCTCCATTTAGACCTAATTCTATGTCTCCCTGAAATATTTCTAATCTCAGTAAAATCAGAACAGGAAGTGTGGTGCCATTTGTTTTGCTATCACAGACACCTGCCATTTTGAGTTTCTAGCATTTGTAGGCACAAAAATGAAAACTCAAATGTATTGTCAAACAGAAGTCTCACAAGTAAGTTCATCTTATCTTACTATGCTGACTTCTTGTTCAAACCCTTTCCCCCAAACAGCTGTCATCTCATTTAAATTTAAAATTGAGTATGATTAAAGTTTACATTTTAGTTTTAGACAGTTTATATTAATATAATTTGCCGAACATTCATTTTATGTTCTATCTCTACAAAGAAAACAAATAGCTAAAGTCATAAAAAAGATTGTGTGTGTACATACACATATACATGCACACATATAACATGCACATGCACTTCTGAAAAAGAAAGAAATAAATAACTTTCATTATATTTTTCAAAGAGATTCATGGCTACCAAAGGCCCAGGTCCCTAAGAAGGAGTTCATTCACAATATGTGCTTAGCTTAATTCTGCTCAATTCACTAATAAATAGGGGTCGAACCATACACATCTACCAGTGTATTACTCTTTTGATTTATAAAAACAACAGTTTTACAAAGTTCATCCTAATATCTTGGGTGAATTCACAAGAAGAATGAAAATGCAAGGAATAACTATGTTTAATCCAAAATCAGGTTTGAGAGAACTCTTGGCATTTTAAGATGCAAACAAAAAATATATATAATACAATGAAAGAGAACAAAGATAAAATACTACATTGAGTTCCAAAAACAAACTTTTTTTCTGCATAAGTAAAAATAGCAGAGACTTTTGCTGCACGTGTAGAACAAGCTCAGGGACTTAGTTGAAAACAAGTTCAGTAGAAGAGAGGGAAGTGGCAGGGGCTTTTGAGCTGTCCTCCAACAGGCAGATAGCTCGCCTGTGTCTGCTTGCCCAAGATCATCATAGCTGGGCTCCTTGATGGTTCACCCCTCATATGGAAGGGAGGAGCAGAGAGAATTTCTCAGGACCCTCTCCTGAGAGTCCAGTCACACCTCCCAACTAGTGATTAGGATTTAAACAGCTCTTGTGACTGATAAATGTCAATTGCCTTGTTATATGTCTGTATCTTGGGTGACTCAGCTTCTTTGATCAAATTATGATTTAGGTTCACATAAATTTTGAGAGATTGTACACCCAAGTGTTAACAGATATTATATCTAGGAAATAGAATTCACACTGTTTGACTTTTGTTTGCTCGATACACACTAAAAGTTTAATACCCTGAGGCTCAATCATGTTAAAAATTATTTTAACAATTATTTTAAACAAATTTATTTTAGTTTAACTATTTTAACTTATTTTAATCTTCCTTATAACCAATATTATGAAAACAGCCTTTCATGGTACCTGAAGTTCACATGAGGTTTGCAAACATGTCAATAAAGTGTGTGGGAAAAGGTGCTTAAAAACTAACTCTGTATTCAAAAAGAAAATTAATAGAGTCAGCTGTAGCCTCAACTTTCCAACTGGGCAAGCTCAGGGTGGCAGTTCTGCAAGAGCATGAGGAAGTTCAGCTCCCACCATGATCCTCAGTGATCGGGAGGTGGGAATGGAGGATGCTTGGTGCTGTTTCTAGGGGCTGTCAGGCCCAGGGGCCGTGGTATGGCCAGGAGGCGGTAGAAGTGGGTGGAAGCAGGTGGAAGGTGGACTAGTGACAGTCAAGGCAACACGCCAGTTAGTGTGTTGAGAGGCAAATGGAAGCTTTACTGCAGAGGTCAGGAAAAGTGGACCTTTAAAAGAAGAAATGGGGCTGGCAGAACCAAAGGTGGTTGAGCAAGGTGTTAATGAGGCGGGGAAAGAGGCACGCCTCAGGAAAAGTGCAAAGTTCAGGAAGCACCTCCTCCACATCCTGTCTCAGGGGGGGACCTCCTCCACATCCTGTCTCAGGGGAAGCCCCCTGCCTCCTGGGGCCCCGCACTCACCGTTCCTTTCATCTCTCACCTCTCTGGCCAAGTTCGTTTTCTTCTCTTTTCTATTTCCTTGCTGTCTTTCATCAGATTAAAATAACTTTTGTTCCATGAACCCTAAGAATGATCTAAGTAGGGAAAGAAAACGGCTATAGAGAGAAAGACAAAGGACAGAGGAACGAGGCTACAGGCCAGTACTCACACATCTAACGTTAAAGAACGTGAACTCGAACTGCAGAAACCGATAACGCATAACGCCTGAAGTGTAGAAAAGACCTGAAGGACTCCTGGGCTCCGGTTTGGTCCACTGTTCATTTGTCTGAAGTTCTATCAAGGGGAGAGTTATTTGGGTGAGTTAGATCCATTTACAGAAGTATATTTAAGGAACAGTAGTGTCATTGATGCTGAAATCTCTTGATAAAAAATTAACATTGGAACATACAGAATTTCTTTGGTACAAGGTTATTAGGGCCCTCTGTTTTCATACTCCTACTGAGTAAAGAATGATTTCTATATATTTTTATTTGATTAGAAGAAAAATTAAAGGAAGAATACAATTCTGAGACCAGTGAAAAGAATGAAATACAAATGTCCAAGTCCACTGAAAACAGTTTACTGGAAGATGGCTATATCGGTCTTATTACCTGTGGCTCTCACTAAGTGCGAGTTGGGAGGAGTGGCAGACCTACATGATCTATCTCATGCAACTTACTTGTTCTCCCACTCAATACAGAGGAAGCTGAGCAACCTCTGACTTAGAGCGTTACTTATGGAAGGGAGAAAGTACACGTTCCCACAGTGACTGAAATGCTTGCTCCTTCTACGCACCTCTTGTACTGCTCACACTTTGAGTTCCATTCTATTGCTGTCTCTGAAAAAAATATTTCTATAGGTGTGCCAGTCTGATATTTTTAAGTTTTGATGATTTGAGGGGAGGCATTAACTGCAGCACTAACATCATGTTGGTGTTATGGTCCCTGTTTGGCAAAATACATTTGGTGAGTAACTAACGATGTAAAACACATCTTGTTCTTTGGGTCTTATGTTTATACTTTTATTCCAGGGGCATGCATCTCAGCAAACCGGGAGGATGTTTCAGACAAACACCCAAGGCAGTAATGAAATTAAGCCTTTTCTTAATTATTTAGCTCCTGATCTAAAATTTTCCAGTAAGGTCCTTTCTGAATACCCAGTTACTATTTTACTAAATTAAATAAATATGTGCTGCCCACCAAATCCTCGGCTTAGGCTTTGGGATGCCCATAACAGAAAGGGTTGCCAGGGAAATTGCTACAATTTCAACATACAGATTGTTGTAGAGTTTTGAAAATCAGAAACAGTTTTTTAAGATTTTCAAAAATGCTTTTTAACTGTGTGGCTTTATATAGCTTCCAAGTGTGAGCAGGTGATCACAAAAATAATTGACATATTACCTGATGATTTTTTTTTAAAGCCTCATTTATCCGACAGAACACTTGACTACAATTCACTTTATGAGTTAATCAGGAAACTCTTTAGTTCAGCCCATAGTGTCAATTATGGTTTTAATATGTAACAGTTCCTTTCTTTGAAATGGTAAAGGATCAACATAATTATGGTGATATTAAACACTTTCACAGTTACCTTTGTAAAACTTTCCCTTTTTATTGTTGGATTTTGTACAGATTACACTATTAGCTCCATAAATGAAGTCAAAGCATGACACCGATACTAGAAAATGAGAGCCAAAGGTCATTTTCTCTTAACGCATTTGCTTTGCAGATTGGTTGCTCTGTGGCATCCATCTTTTAGAATATTTAGATGAGAGAAATGGTGGAACACTATCAAAGCCGCCAGCTAAGAGACTCATCAGTGGAACAAGCATGGATCTACCCAGACACTGTTTCACCCTGATAGATGTAAACTGTAATCCTGCTGGGAGCTGAGTCACTCCTCTAACCATTAACCTTCCAATTAGAGGTTGGGGGTAACCTTTTGTAATTGGTCCAATATTTTAAAGTAAGCATTAATTACATAATTTGCGAAAGTCTCCACTCATTATGACAATGGCAGACAGAGGAGACAGAGAATACATGTAATGTAACACAGCAGGTTGATTGTATAAATGGTTCAACCACACTACTGCCCTTACCATATGCTGAACAATGAGTAAAGCTCCTGTCTCTGAGTGTACTTGCATCCTGCACTAATAGCTCACATCTTTCTTTTCAAGAAAACTAGTTGGTGATATATGTCAGTATGCAATAAAAAGCTATAGCTCTAGACTTTTCCTCAAAACTAGTGTGAAGCAAGTTTATGTTTCAATTCATTAAAAAAAAAAAGATTGTTTCCAAAATATGGTGAATCTGTGCCAAGAATTAAAAGCTAATAGATGTAGTGAGAAAGGACGTTGCTGTCATTTGAGAGGGGCATTGGTGGCATCATGACTTAGTTACTGACTCTGCACATGGAGGTGAGGGAGGAAGTAGAGGTGACATCCCATTCAATGTAGAAAAACACATTCAGCCTCATTATTGCTAGTCTATCTACTTTCATTACAAGCCTTAGAGTTGCAATGCATGAAACAAGTAGATATTTTATATTTGACACATATTTAAGAATATGTATATATTTCATCACAAATTGATGATAAGATTATTCTAATATTATAAGGTATTCACAATGATATGGAAAATATTAAAACTTAAATTGGAGAAAATTACTCATCATTTTGTAAGCTTACATTTCAGCCTACATGAAACATAAATTAAGTATATTAAACATTAGTATAATGTATGTAATTGAAACATATTGGTTTAATTTTTAAAATGTGGGTAAATTCAACAGCTTAAGAGATGGTTACTATTGAACAGGCAACTCGTTGATCATAGTTCTAAAGTGAAAGAGGCACTCTTTACCATGGGGAGTCACATGAGGAAGGGTTGAGGTCTGGGTCAAAAGGCAGAAGGAAAACTATGAACAAGGCTTTGACCATGCTTTTCTGGGAAGGAATCAGCAAGACAGGGTAAGCAGGCTTCAGATGGGCTAGTTTGAATGTATTCAGTGGGCACTAGGGCATAGAAAGGGCCTCAGTAGTCTGAGATGATAAGGGAAGGTGAATAATGGCCTAGGAAATGGCCTAGGAGCTCTGGGTTGATTAGTTTCCATTTGAAGAGCATACTTTCTGGGGCTGGAGAGATGGCTCAGCAGTTAAGAGCAGTGGCTGCTGTTGCAGAGGACCTGGGTTTGATTCCCAGGACCCACATGGTGGTTCTCAACTGTCTATAGCTCTAGTTCCAGGGGAATCCGATGTTTTCTTCTCACCTCCATGGGCATTGCAAAACATGGGTACACTTACATGCAGAAAATACAATCATGCACATAAAATAAACAATAAGTAAAATATTTTTTAAAACATTAAAAAGAAAAGCATACTTGCCAATGAGTTGTTTAAGAACTCTAGGAATTAGCTAACTCTGGGAGTGTAGTCTCTTCATGGTCAAGGCCCCAGATGTCACAGCATCAGATCACAGGAAATAAAACATAGTTAATACAGGCATTGACTCATCTTTTGTTTTACAGAGTTGAGTCCATTGCTTTTGACTCTGAAGTAATGACTTGGATTCTTGTGACCACTGGTAAGATTGAAACAACTCAATCTCAACTAGCGTATGCTACCTTTCTTTCCCACATACTTTTTGTATCTTCTGTTATTTTTGTCATGTCTCCTGACTCAGAATCATCTGCACCCTGATTATGAATATTGGTCTTCATCCTAGGTTTATGCCAGCTCCAATGTTAAGTCTTCATGAATAGTCTCTCTTTGGGTACATTTTGTGATTGTTTTTAAATATTCTTTTTCATTTTTTAGAAGAATCATATCATTACAGCTTTAATTTTTTAATATTCTACATTTTGTGATTTTTGTACTTCTTGTTTCTATAGTAATATTCTCTGGACCTATCAAATTCTCAGACCTCCTCCAGTCTAAATACCTTCTATGCGCTGTTAGCCTATCAAACAAGCACAATAACTCTCCTTTCCTTCAGTGTCAAATTTCTAGAAAATTAGTCTACTTCAGCATATCCTACTGGTGGGTGCCACCACAACCAATGCTTGACCAAATAGGACTTAACATGTATGGCGGAATGCATGAAGTCTGGTGGGAGGGGATGTGGGAACATGGAAATTTCCTCTATCGGACTGGCATGTGGGCATGCCTGTGAGGCATTTTCTTGACTATGTGGAAGGGCCCAGTGTGGAGAGCCACAGCCTCCGCCGCCATTACAAGATGGCGCCGGTATCCGGACCTTCTTAACAGTAAACATCCTGCTGCGCCCATAAGGGGCGTGCACAAGAGCCTGCTCTCCCTCGCCTCCTCCCGTGGCATGATCTCCAGCAACCAATCCGCTTCTTATACGTCATAAATGGGACCTTTAGGGCATATATAAGCAACCGCTCTCCCGCTTCTCGGCGTCTTCGGTCTTTAAGCTTCTAAGAGTGTAAGATGCACATACAATAAACTGCTGCAGAAGGATCCTGACTTGTCCTCCCGCGTCGTTCTTGCCGGCGAGACGGAAAGCGGTCGGGGACAGCTGGTGCCAAGACCCGGGACTCAACATCGCTGGCGCCGCCCGAAGACCCCTCCAATACAGGAGGAGGATTCAGAACTGCAGGTAGGTTCGGAGAGGTATGGATATTGTGGAGATTGCTGGAATTGTTTTTGCCTTGATTATGGGAGCCTTTGTAATTCTGCTTCTTACCCTATGCCTCCACGCGGGTTACTGTCAGGAAGTTATGGAGGAAGGGCAAATGGTTCTAGAGGATCTCCAGGACAGCCTATCAGAAACCGAACGAAATGAAAGGATGGGAGCACGTGCAAAAGAAAATAGGGCCCAAAGTGAAAATGGACCTCCCGGTAAGCCAGAGGAAGGCAGGGGAGAGAGCACTGTCGAAAAGGACGGAGCAAGAAACCAAGTAACAGGTTTTAGACAGGGAAGAAACTTACCAAAGGGGTATTTATACCCCACAAGGGAACTTGCTGCTCTGCAGTTAGAAGAGAGCAGTTTAAGCCCAGAAGAAGAGATAGAATTAGAAGAACAAGCAGCAAATTATGAAGAAAATAGATACAGGCCACTGGAATATAAGAACCCAGTGCCCTATGCTGTGGGACAGGGAGCTGCTACTACCCCCCCACCTTATTCAATGCAGCCATCTTGCTCACTCCTTTCAAAAACTGTGAGGAGAAAGTTAGGCATGGCCTTCCCAATCTTTGAAGCACCCATAGAAGGGCAAGAAGGCATGGGACGGATCTATGCACCTATAGAATATAATCAAATAAAAGAATTGGCTGAAGCAGTAAGAAAATATGGAGTGAATGCAAATTTTACTTTAGCACAGCTAGACAGACTGGCAAGAGATTCTATGACGCCTACTGACTGGCAAACTATTGCAAAGGCTACGCTTAATAGCATGGGCCAATTTTTAGAGTGGAAGGCACTATGGTATGAGGCTGCACAAGAGCAAGCCCAAATCAATGCAGCCTCCTTAACCCCTGAACAACAACAATGGACATATGAAATGTTAACAGGACAAGGAAGATATGCAAATGAACAAAATACTTATGCCTGGGGAGCCTATCAACAGGTTTCCATGACGGCAATTAGAGCATGGAAAGCTTTAACTAAAAAGGGAGAAGGAGCAACCCAGCTAACCAAAATTATACAGGGCCCACAGGAATCATTTTCAGATTTTGTGGCCAGGATGACCAAGGCAGCAAACAGAATTTTTGGAGATTCAGAATCTGCAATGCCTCTTATTGAGCAATTAGTTTTTGAACAAGCAACACAAGAATGCCGTAATGCCATTGCCCCTCGAAAGGGTAAAGGATTACAAGATTGGTTAAGGGTATGTAGAGAGTTAGGGGGCCCATTATCTAATGCAGGGCTGGCGGCAGCTATAATGCATATTGCCAAAAATGCTCCTCAAGGAAGAGGCAAAGGACCTTGTTATCAATGTGGCAAAATGGGACATTTTAAAAAAAGACTGCAAGAGTGCAGCCCCAAATAATCTTACAACTAAAATCTGCACTAGATGCAGAAAAGGGGCACACAAGGCCGAGAACTGTAGATCTATAAGAGACATTGAGGGAAAACTTTTGGTTCCCCCAAGGCCTTGGAAGAGCCCAAAACAAGAATTTAAGCCAAAAAACGAGATGAGGGGCCCTCAGTTCCAGGGCCCAGACAAATATGGAAACCCCGCCCAAACATGCCCATGGTCCAAAGCCCAATTGCAGCAGCGATTCGGGGACCGATTTCAGGAAATCATCTCCCCCACGGAGGAATGGGAAGATTGGACGTGTACGCCACCTCCAATGTCCTATTAGATCCAGATCAAGGACCCCAACCTGTTCCCGCGCAGGTCTTAATGGCCTCTACAAAAAGTTTACAAGGTCTTCTAATAGGATGTAGTAAGTTTTCAGGACAAAAGATAATTGTATTTCCAGGAGTTGTCCAGGGCCCAAAATTTCAGGTTCTATGCTCCAGTCCACAATGGCCTATAGAAATAAAGGAGGGAGATACCATTGCTCAATTAATACCCATATCTAATGAAGAAAGAAATGAGGCCAATCTAATAATGGATTTGGGCTCCAGACCAAAGATGACTTTGAGTATACAGGGAAAGAAATTTGAAGGCATACTAGATACAGGGGCAGAACAGAGTCTAATCTCCTCTCATTGGTGGCCTAAAACTTGGCCACTTAAGCAGTCCAGCCAAACCCTTCGAGGATTGGGATATA
>NW_008360320.1:1145217-1158448 GCF_000622305.1 Nannospalax galili | reverse complement strand
TAGGCTATGATCATGTTAATAATTAGGGTTAGGTTAAGGGTTAGCTTCTTGCTTGAAAATAATAAAATACAAATATTGTATTATTATTTAGAATAGTGGAATCTGGAAGCAACTGTTATATTTACTGGCAGATGAAACTTCTCTAAGTCTACTCCTACTATGTATACTCATCAACTTTATCATTTTGCTTCTCTCATAAAAGTATTCCTGCCCAGAGTGGCTGCCTTCCAGAGGACTTTTGGCCATTTTTCTCATGACTAGGGTGAAAAATGTTTCTGGTATCCAGTGGTCAGATGGCCAGATGCTGCTCAGCATCCTGACATGCACAAGGTTGTCACCACCAAAAGCCATGATGTGTGTGGAGAGCCACAGCCTCCGCCGCCATTACAAGATGGCGCCGGTATCCGGACCTTCTTAACAGTAAACATCCTGCTGCGCCCATAAGGGGCGTGCACAAGAGCCTGCTCTCCCTCGCCTCCTCCCGTGGCGTGATCTCCAGCAACCAATCCGCTTCTTATACGTCATAGATGGGACCTTTAGACTATATAAGCAACCGCTCTCCCGCTTCTCGGCGTCTTCGGTCTTTAAGCTTCTAAGAGTGTAAGATGCGCATACAATAAACTGCTGCAGAAGGATCCTGACTTGTCCTCCCGCGTCGTTCTTGCCGGCGAGACGGAAAGCGGTCGGGGACAGCCCAGCACTAAGTGGATGGTATCAACCCTGGGCAGGAGGTCCTGGGTTGTGTACAAAAGCAGGCTAAGCGCAGGCCAGAAGAGGAAGCCAGTGAGCAGCATTCCTCCAGGGTCTCTGCTCCAGGTTCCTGCCCTGACTTTTCTCAGTGATGGACTGTCACTTACTGCGTGTGTACACCTAATAAACCCTTTCCTTCCTGAGTTGATTTTGGTCCATGTTTTATCATAGCAATAGAAAGGTAACTGGGAAAGTTCTCTTATTGTGAGGGGATCCAGCAATGTTTTCTTAAGCCTTTTTTTGACAATATTTGAGGCGGTCGGGTTCTTGTATAAACTGTCTACTCCTTGTGAATAGTGAACATATAATTATCTATAAATTATTAAGTTACTTCTAGTTTCTTCTCAAGGCTTGTCTAATTCTCCACTTACCTTAGAGAGAATCTTTTTCAGTCTGGTGCCACACTGCCAGTCACATGCTCAACATTCATTGAGGGTCCCTACTCAGTCTGATCTACTCCATTGTCAACCTCTCTCACTCCAGTGTAGTTCTTTTTCTGTCTTCACTTTCCATTACTTTCTAGTGCCATGAAGGTACCAGAATCTTTTCTGCATCGCATCTCAGTCTTCACTGGCCGTCATCTGACACCAAGCCTGCTCTGTTTCAATGGCATTTCCACATTTGTTTCTTCTCACCAGTACTCAGGGTCATCATTCTTATCTGAGCTATTATTGACTTTACTCTTGGAAGTGTCAAATTTCTTCCTGTGTCTTCAGTTTCTCCTTTCTCATTAGTAGCCTTGATAGAACATTTCAAATGCCTGGCAGGCACACAGCTTCACCATTTGCAATTTGCCATGTTTTGTGCCCACAGGGGCACTGCCTGCTGCCCTCGCCCTAGAAAATAAATAAGAAATCAGCCCTCACTGTCAGACAATCCACCCCAACTCTTAGGCTAGTGATATTGGAAAGATTATCAGTGGAAATGATAAAGCTGACAATTGTGGTGTTCTCCTAAGACCTCTGCTCATTGAATAATTCATATAACCTTTAATTCCTGTTTCTTCTTAAGCCTGCTTATTATGACTGATATAAACAGTGACAGCAACCAACTCTTGATTCCCACTCTGACTTTAAGAGGAGCAGACTTGGCCTTCCCTCTTTGTTTACTAATATTGGAATAGTACATATTATTCCTTGCTTTGAATTGAGAAATGAATACTTAGATGGGAGTCATTTGTGTGACAGTACATCAACTCTGACAAAACCGGAACTACTACAGAAAACTGTGTTGGACTGCCCAGTATTTGAGGTCTTACCAACAGAGTTCATACTGAGAGCATCCCTTTCTTAGCTACATCCAGATATCAGAGCCACAATGATGTGTAGCAGTGTCAGGAAAGGTCACCTCAGAGCAACCTGTAAGTCTACATAGACACTGCTGGCCCCTTCTCGCCCCTTGACGTAAATGGTATCCTATTGTGACTATAGCTTTTCATTGCAAGAAATAAATCATTATTTGCTTAGGTGACAAGGAGTTGGGATTGCTAGGTTTTGTCTTTGGCAAAAGTTCTAAAGAAGAAAAATCAGTCCATAGGGATCAAAGAGAGAATGGGTAGCATACTCTCCATCCTGTGTCAGCTTCTAATGTAGCAGGAGAAAGGCCACCGGGCAGCGACACCACCCCCTTGGGCCAAATTGATGCTCCTTGTTGATTCAACCTCTCCAGTGCCCTCGATAGGCCTTTAGCTCAGCATTCCTCCAGTGTCTCCTCAATTTAACCATAGCCACTTTTCCCTGGGGACCTCAACCCAGCCACATCTTCCTCTAAACTGACTCCTCCTCTCGTGTTCCCCTTCCATTCTCACAGTGTTCCCTGAGAAAGGGGTTCCGTCTGTCTCTTGCCCTATATTTGGTGCCAATTTGGAACTAGACATGTGGTTACAGTGGAGATTCAAACACGAGCAAAACCAGCACACTCACTGCATTAGATGGGCACTAGGAAAAAGACACTCAGAGCTGCAAGCATATTTAAGAAGGGAGGCTGGGTGAGATGTTGAAGAAGAAAAGGGCAGAATATGGCAGGAAAGACTCCGTTAGTGCTCACGCATCTTCCTGCTGCTAAATCCTTCAGACACAGGAGCCTCCTGGAAACCCTGTTCTTATGCACCCTTCACCCTGCAGGGGTCAATTTTTAATTGAATTTTTACATTTTTTTATTTTTGAGAATTTAATACATGTATACAATAAAATATGATCGTGTATACTCCAATTTCTCCCACATGCCTCCAATCATGCCCCTTCCCAACTTCATGTCCTTTTTTTTTTTTAATCTGCTAAATTCAGTTAGTGCTTCCAATATGTGGCAAGGGTGTAGGGCTATCCATTAGAGCATGAGAAACCTACCAGAGGTCACATCCTCAAAACAATTATTCTTCTCCCACAACAACAATTCACTATCAGTAGTTCCTTCATAATGGATGGGTCCTGGAGGTTATCTACCCCATCTATGCTGAGATTTGGGCTGGCTTGATCCCGCGCAGGTCTTGGGTAGATAGCCACAGGTGCTGTGAGTTCATGAGTAAAATAACCATGCCACGCCCAGAAAACATTTCATAGCACTCTTCTCCATCTTCAGGCTCTTGCATCATTTCTGCCTCCCCTTTCATAGAGCTGAGGGGAAGGAGAGCTAATGTCCATTTAGGGCTGAGCACTTAGTGTTCTCTCTCTCTCTCTCTCTCTCTCTCTCTCTCTCTCTCTCTCTGCACTTTGGCCAGATATGCGTCTCTCCATTGATTGCTGGCTGCACAGAGAAGATATTCTGATCAAGGTTGATAACAGCCCAGGTTGATAGCATACACATTAGAAGATACTTTGACAGCATGACCATTTAGAAAAATAACAGCAGCAGGTTCTACCCAAGAGCCTGTGACCTCCCCAGCAGCAACAGTTTTTTTTATTGTGGTTTTGTTTTGTTTTGTTTTTAAACCAGCTTTACATTACCAGACATGAAATTCCCTCCTGTAGAGCAGATTTCAAATCCAATCAGGAAGTGGCACTGTAACAGTTGTGCCACTATTGCACCAGTGAGCACATTTTTCCTAGAAGGTCAGTATTGCAGCATGCAGGGCCCAATGCTGTTAAGACCATTTATGTCTTTTCTTTCCCAGCAACCTACATACCTGGAACCATGAAAGCTAACCTGTGAGCAAAAAAATTTCCAATTCAATGTGAGATTGATTTCTCTGTGTTCTGCAGCTAAAGTGTAGGGTATCTTCAGAAATAGGGTCTTATCATGTGGCTATGGAGGGTAGCCAAGGGCAAGGGCAATAGCTTGTGTTGTTTTGGAGACCTTTAGGGCCTTCCTGCCCAATAATTCACAGGGTGGTATCACATGCCTCGCACTGTGATTTTCATTCAATAACTTATGCACTCTGTGAGCAACACTGTCACCCATACAAGGTAATTCTGTTTGAACCCTTTTTTTCTTTTAAAGTTTTACTTTGAAATTAGCTTACTAACTGGGGGGTTTCCATAAGGCTTTTTCATATATCCTTAGTTTTCATTAACCCTAATCCATTATCCCCTCTTATCCCTCATCTTCCCACCTGTGACCCACTTAAATCATCTAAATTATTTAAATCCCAGCCTTACCCCCATATTTGTTTCGCCCATATTTACCATTCCTCCAATTATTATTTGTGAGAATGATCTCACTTCTGTACTTCACTACCTAACTTCCATATGGCTTTTAATACACCCGTCCTTTGGGTTGATCTTCCCATCATACCCCATTCAACTATGCTCCTCCCACTTAAACTATTCCACTCCTGGCTTTGCACATCTGTACTTTTGTTTAACATATAATCTACTATCCTTTCTCCTTTAAGATATTCCCAAAAGGCCCTTTCTAGTTTCCTGGCTTCCACTTATGCTCCAAGATAAATGGACAAACCAAAATATTTAAGACTGGGATCTGCAAATGAGAGAAAACAACTCAGCATTCCTCTTTCTGGGCCTAAATTATCTCACTCAGCATGATTTTGTTTCCAGTTCCAAATTTATGGTTTCATTTTTCTTTACAACTGAAAAATATTACATTGTGTTTAAGCGCTACATTTTTTAAATCCACTCATCTGTTAATGAGCATCTAGGTTGATTCCATTGCCTAGCTATTGTGAATGGAGCAGAATGAACATGGATGTGCAAATGTCTCGGTAGTAGGTCCATTGGGCATATGCCCAGGAGGAGTGTAGCTGGGTGATATGGCAATTGTATGTCTATTTTTTTTATGAATTCCCAGACTGATTTCCAAAGTGGCTACATTAGTTAACACTCCCAACAGCAACGTATAAGAGCTTCCTATAAACTGCGTCTGTATCTGTATTTGTTGTCATTTGTATTCACCATTGCTGCAATTCATATCAGTGACTTCCCAGCTGTCTGGAAAACTCAGTTTCTTTGTGGTTATTAGCCACCTCTGGCTCTTTCAACCTTTCTGCCCTCTTTTCTGTAGTGATCTTTGAGTCTTGGGTGGCAGAGGTTTGATATAGGTGTCCTATGTCCCAGAGTCATTTTTAACTGGGTTGATTAACAATTTTTTTATTTATCTTTTTTGTTTTTATTTTTTATGTGTATGAGTGTTTTACTTGCATATTTGCTAAGTGTGCCACTTAACATGCAATGGCCACGGAGGTCAGAAGAGGGCATTGGAGCCCCTGAAACTGGAGTTACAGATGGTTGTTAGCTGCCGTGTGGGTACTGGGGACTGAACCCTGGTCCCCAACCCTGGTTTTTTTTTTTAGTTCTTTGTATATTTTAGACATTAGTCACCTGTGAGTTGAATATCTGGCAAGGGTTTTCTTCCATCCTGTGGTCTGCCTGTTCACTCACTTCACAGTTTCTTTGCTGCACAGAAGCTTTATAGATTCATGAGATCCCATTGTTTGATTCTCGGTTTTATTTTCTGTGCTACCGGAGTCTAATTCAGAGTGTCCTTACTTGTGTCTGTAAGCTGAAGCATAATCCCTGCTTTTTTCTCCAACCATTTCAGGGTATTTGGTCTTATGATGAAGTTCTTGATACATTTGGGGTTGAATTTTGTGCATGGAGAGAGACGGGATCTAGTTTCATTTTTATGCATATTAGAATCCGATTTTCCCAGCATCATTTGTTAAAGTTGCTTTAACTTCAATTGTTTTCTTCAATGTATATTTTTGGCATCTTTGAAAAATCAGGTAGCTGTAGATACATGGACTTATATCTGGGTTCCCAATTCTGTTCCACTGACTTTCATGTCTGTTTTTGTGCCAGGGCCAGGTTATTTTCATTATTATGAGAAGACCTGCTCTTAACCTGTGTGGGAAATGTGATCACTCTATCAGGGATTCCACTCCTGACTTAGTGTGCACTTTTCCTATGACCTTTCTCTTACTCCACTTCTTATCTGATCTCCTTCAGAAACACAGCAGTTCAAAGCCAGAGACTCTAGTATATACATCTTTGATTTTTTTTTTCTTTTTACTTTGTTTTGTCTTTTCCAAAACAATGTTTTGGTTAGGGTGCTCATTAAACATTTACTGAGAGAATGGCCTTAATCTCCCTTCCCCAAATATGCCTAAATAATATGGGCCATAATGAAATTTTCATAAGGATAATTTTTAACGTAGGATCAAGATGACATAACATTCCATAAGTAGCCAAGTGATCTCTGAAGTATTGAGAATCAGCTAGACACTAACAGATGAAGGAGACAAAAACATAACTTCTGCATGTGTGTCTACAAGGTGCATGTATAAGTGTATGTGCACATGCATTACAGGACAGTAAAAAGCACATGCTGACTAGTTTCAAGGGCAGCTCTGCCAGTTACTAGTTGTGTGTCCTTGGGAAAATTACCTTTGAAACAAGCATGATGTACATGCCAACTAAATATTTTTAAAAGATAAAACGATATAGATTTTCATGCAGCATAGGATAGCTGTAAAGATTAAATTTAGGGTGTATGTAAAGCATTTAAAACACACTGCATATTGACATGTGCCTGGAGAATGTGTCAGAGCCCTCACTCACCTGGGAGAAATTTCACATCTGCTTTACAACTTCTCCCTCCCAATTCCCCCAAATCAGGGTTGAAAAATCAAGCTTCAGTAAGGAAGACATCTGCCTGCCAAGGTTAGGTTGTAAGGATAAGGGGTGACAAGAGGCTTATCACTGGGAGCCTCAAGATGGGACAAAGAAAGCCCACAGTTGCTAAGTTATGCTAGTTCTCAGAACCTTGGCGTCCTCACGGACAGAAGTTGGTTTTTGTAAGGATTCGAGAATGAGTGCTGACCTTTGTGGAGGAACTTCCAGGACCCAAGGGAAGCCCTTCATTCCAAATAGTCTCCAGTGTTCTCAAAGAAGCCTGCATCTTTTTAGCATAACTTTGATTTATGTTGGTTACTTGGTCAAAACTTCCTACCAAGGTAGACAGAAATTTTATTGTTCAGAAAACAGGATGATCAGGGAAAGCGATTCATTATATCTCTGAGCAAGAAGACTGCTTCTTACTGTCTACTGAAAGAGTTCCTTTGCCTCTAGTGAAACTACTAATTGTACTTCCTTCCCAGGCAATAACCAAATTTTCATGTTAACTAAAAGAAGTTCACATGCCTATTATTCTTAGGAGCTGTCTAGTAATTCTGTCAATTCCAAGAAATGCAATCTTTTCCTCAGCGTCTAAATGTCACTCATGAAACTGAAAATTTAGGATTCCATTTTTATGATGTTACAAAATACCTTAACAATATTTTCTAGTTAAGACCTGCTCAGAAATCTGTCTATAGAGTCAATGGCTGCATTTCTAAAACAAATCTTTCCTGGGCTCACTGTGGCCAATCACCTTGGGCAGATTCAATAAAAAAGTTAAACATAAGGAAAATATAGAGAGATACTTGGCTTTATAAAATCGCAGTGCTGATGGAAAAGCTGGGCAAACCTGGAGAGGCAGGAGCATGCTCCCATCTTCACAACAGTCATTTGCAGTTCCTGAGCCAATGCAGCATGCTTTTAAAACTCATCACTTTTCAAAATTTACAGGCTTGGAGTAAGATCTTGACATCGTCTGTGGTGCATGCTGAGTTCAGCTCTTTGTCAGAGTTACAGGTATTGATTTTGATCTTTCCATATTTTTAATGTCATCTTGATTTGGATGCATGGACCCTGGTGGGCTGAAATTGATTAGGACTGATTCTAAGAAAACTTACTAAGAAGGCAAAATTTATTTTCATTGCCTCTACCTGCCTTTCTCCTGTGTCGGCTTTCACTGTGAGGCTCCACTGCCTTCATGATGGTCAGGGTTCCTTCCAGGCATGTTCCATCCTCTCTAGAATATGCTTCTTGCTCCAAGCCCAGGAAACAGACCTGTTAGGTGTGGCTAGCCCTTGCTTATCAACTACTACTGCAACTTTCAGCATCCATTCTGATGGGTGAGTGGTGAGTGGATCCTTGCTCATTCGATGAGATTTTTCTTTTCTCTGTAGAATACACTATTTCTCTGCTACTGAATAAATTCAACCCATCACAACTCAAACATAATTTCTATGGACTGAGTCCATCTCTTCTTTGCTTCCACCATAGCATGTTTAGGTAGTCTATACTACTTCTTTATATATTTTTTATTTATTATTTTTATTTTATGTGTATGTGTGTATTGCCTGCATATAGGTAACTGCACCCATGTTGTGCAATGCCCATGGAGGACAAAAGAGGCATTATTATTTGCTGGGTTTGTGCCCTCCTTTTTTTTCCATTAAACTCCAAGATCTTCAAAGAACTCAATGTATTTGTTTTTTATTCCACTACATAGCACAGAGTCTGGCTCTTATTAATTTCACAATAAACATTTGTTGAGCAAATAAATTATTGGAATAATATGAATTAAAATCCTTTCTGTTCTCCCAAACAGAGGAGGACTAAAGACAGCATCAATCCATATCAAAAATGCTTTTGAGCAGATCTTTTTCCAATACCAAGCTGAGGACAGCAGCTTACTTAGAGTCAGAGCTGTTGTGTAGCACACACACTTTGTCAATGTCCCTTGGCAATAGAACCCACAAACACAGGCTGACTGTGGCAAGGTTGCTTCACCAGTTTAAGCAATTCCTTATCATGGCTCATCTTTCTGCAAGAGGGAATTGTTTCACAATGTTCTTATCCAAAGATGTGGTGAATTCCCTGTAAGTAAACAACACATTTTTACACAAGACAAAATGGATATATTTTATGATAAAATCTATTTATTTTTCTGAGTTTTCTGTTCTTCTGAAAAATGGTGGCAATTGGTGATTTCAAAATCTAATTGTCCAAGGGAAGATATTTGGGGTTGAATAGCCATTTACACTACTCCATAGTCCAGGCCAGGACCAAAGACATTCCACAGAGTGAAGGTATACATCAAACATAAATTGGAACAATCCATGTAAAATGAGATGTTCCCATTGCCCATACAGATTTGATTACCTCTAGGGAAACAAGAAACAAAAGAAAAATGCGCCTCCATCCCTCATTGTCCAAATTGCCTTGCACTGTGTCTTCACAGGACAGGAAGAACATGATAGAAAACACCTATGGTGGTACTTTACTAGGTACCATTTTCTATTTTTCTAGAAAAACGTGTTAAATATCTATTTTTATTTTTATTGGTTCATGACTTGAGATTTTATTCCTGATCACAAGTACAGGAACTAGACTTTTGTGGGAGTCTACAGACCACCGTGTGATGAGAAATAGATAATGTGGTTCATCTTTAAAACTTTGAGAAACAGATAATGTGGCTCATCTTTAAGTTTTTTGCTTAGGCAAATGTATCTGCATAATTTCTAAATGTTCCCAGAAACAAATACATGCTGTAATGTGAAATATTTCAGACTGTGTTTAAGAAAGACATATGTCAAACAAAGGGCGGGGGGATTAAAAAAACAAGTGTTTGTCCCTACCAACATACTTCAGTTTATTTCAAACTTACCTTTATTTCCTCTGCCTGTCTTATTTCTCTCCTGTTCCAGATGTCTTTCTGTAACTAATTACTTAATGTGCTGAGTCAGTTAGTTTTCTCATTATCTAATTCTGTATATTTATAATCTTTTGCCTGAAATATTTTGCTTGATCTTCTTCCATCTTATTTTCCAAATACCTTTAATTAATTCCTCTAGACACATCCTTATTCCCACCATCTCAAATTTATCTAGAAATGTGATAATCAATACTATTAATTATCTTAGATATTTGTAATTTTTTCTACCTTAAATGAGAAGACTGTAGCATGGGCCGTCAAAGGAAGTCACAACTCTAGGCTCTG
This sequence comes from Nannospalax galili, assembly GCF_000622305.1. Taxonomy (NCBI): domain Eukaryota; kingdom Metazoa; phylum Chordata; class Mammalia; order Rodentia; family Spalacidae; genus Nannospalax; species Nannospalax galili. Next base: position 1,148,419 of record NW_008360320.1, on the reverse strand, counting down.
TATAGAATTCTGTGCATGTTCAGTCAAACTCTCTGAGCCTCAGTTTTCTGACTGATTTAATCTATTTTGTTCACTCTACCCAGATAAAGCAAAAACACACTAAACATAACTGATGCAAGGAAGTGAGTAGACACCAACAGTTCTGGTTTGCTGTGTAGAAGCTTTATTCTATCAAAGACCTCTGAAGTCATCCTCCTACAGTGCTCCAGAACCTATTCCTTGCTGTGAACACATGCCAGATCTTTCTCTTGCCTCATCTAGCTGCCAGAATAGTCCTTGGGTTCTCTGAGGATTCTGAAAATGGTATTTGTGCTGCTCTTGCCCACTGTTACCTTCGAAGGCTTCAAGAATTCCATTACCCAAAGGCTGAAAAGGATCTATATTTGTAGCAATAGCGCTGATCACCAAAACCAAACCCACAGAAGGAGTCAACAAAAAGATGCCTTCTACAAGGGCATCAATCAGCATCACCACCAATACTGTTATGAAGGCAACATTGATCCTATTACTACTCCCCTTTCAGGGACCACCAATTCCCAGTACTGTTGACAATCTACATATCAGTGCCCTATGAAGATGACAGAGAAGTACATGTTCACTTCTGTTCTCTTTGATATATCCCCATGCCAGGGCTTAGCAAAGTTGTGTGGAAACTGGTCCAGGGACCAAATAGTATATTTCTGTACATGCTGCGCAGTGCTATTTGACTCTTTTCCTTAAAGCAAACTCCTTTTCTCACACCTGCATGCTCCCATATAAACAGACCTTTGTCCCCTACAATCAGCTCATTTTTTGGATGAATGAAACATATACCATCATTGGTCCTAATTCATGCTCCAGCCATGACTCTTGCTATATTATACATTAGCAGCAGGAGTAACTGTATTATGGCATTATTTTGAGGATTAGGTAGGTAGTACATGTATAGTGTATGTAAGCCATTTGGTAAGGCATCTTGAGGAGAGAAAGAGTATTTCAAGAGCAGAAACAGGAGCTGTGAGACTGGTGTATGTGAGGTGTCATAACGTAGCTCTCGTGGACAAGGAAATTCTTGAATGATGATTCCAAGATTCTTGAGTGATGCTCAAGAGCAAGTCTGGGAAAGGGACGAACTCCAAGATGAAGTCAGGTGATGCCACTAGGCACAGCAGCCATGCCCGCTGCATAGAACTTCCTTACTGATCCCAAGAACAAATGTGATATATAACCAACTCTCCCAGATTAAATTACTAAATATGTTTTTGGAGGAAATTTCTTTGTGTTAAGTTTGAAAGATTTTATTTTTACATCCTTTCTTGTATGTAGTAGTCAGAAGGTTTTGGAAAATGATCTGGCCAGTATATTGTCCCATAATCAGGGAAATACAGAATGAACAGTAGACAACAGTAGGCTCTAGACATGAGTAATAAAGACATCTTCAACCATAAACAGGAAGGAAAGAGAGCAAACTGGAAGTGGGGCAAGGCTGTAAACTCTCAAAGCCCCCCAGTGACGTACTTCCTCCGGCAGGACCACACTTCTTAAACCTCCTAAAATAGTGCCACCAACTGAGGACCAAGTGTTCAAATACATGAAGCCTATGGGAGGCATTTCTCATTCAAACTACCACAGCTCACTTAAAGCAGTTATACATGTTGACAGTAGATACTCTTTCATATAAGTAAAAAGTGCTCCATACTTATGGAAAAACAACATATAATCTGAGTCCTGCAGGCTTGATCTTTGGCATACTAAAAAGTATGCCAAAGAAAAGTAGAAAATTATCTCAACAAATCCTGGTTTTAAGTTAAATGGCTTTCTTGTAAAAATTCTGTCTTAGATGTCAGAAGTTGAAGAGTAATTACGTCTTCTTCTTTACATTTCTGCCATTGCAGAATTAACTACTCACACATCTACCCAGAACCAGCTACAAAAGTGGGGTGATCAATCTGGAAAAAGAAGATAGAATTCCTTATTCAAAATTATGAAGAATTTGAACATGGTGACCATAGAGCACTAATCAAATACAGCCAGCAGGTTACAATCTAACCATGCCAGCTCTGCTTCCATCTCACCCCAACAAATTTCTGTGAGGTCATGTACACAGAAATGCAATACACTCTTGCCTTGTGGGCTGTCTATATATGGTTCAGCAGAGTCTTCCCTTCACTACTCTAAGGACATTCATGTCAGAGGCTGAAGAAATGGATAGTCTGGGATTGTGTGGCACACTACCTGCCAAATATTTGCCTGTCCTGATATCAGTTACACAAATGATAATATTCTCTAATTCAGTGAAGAGACTGTCATCCATTCAAAAAATGAGAAATTATTCTGGTGATTTTCAACTGAATTTTTCCCTTTTTTAAATCAATCACCAAAGAAGGTTAATTTATCAAATTCTAATTAAAAGACTATATTTAAAAATCACACATATTTTTCTTCAAAATAGAACCACTTTTCATGTTTTTCCTAAATATTTGAAGCATTCATTTATCTGACTCCCTTGATAATGTAACTCATCTCTAGATCAGAATTACATCCTTACTGTGTATTACTTGAGGAAGCTCAAGCAAGCATCTGTTGCAGATCCCACAGTCATTGGGCCAGCACAGCAGATTCACTGAATACCAGACACGGAAATTGCCTGAGCAACTTTCTTTCCTTTACATACATACATACACACACATATATATGAGGTATTGAATACTAGGCTTGCCACAGATATTGGAAGAGTAAACTGTATCCCCAATCTTGTAAATCTTGATTTCCAGAATGATCATAGTATAATGTACAGCTGGCTCTCCATATTTGTGTGTTTTATACAAATGGATTCAGCAAACCCAGGATTGAAAAATGCAAAAGAAAACCATGATGGAGGGGTGAGACAATGCAAGAGATAAACAATGCCTAGCTAGTTTTGAAAACCAGAGGGAACCATATTACTCCTGCAACCTACTGACAAATTATACATAGTAGATCAAGAAATATATATCTAGGTAAGGTTTATCTGAGAACAACTGGTCTTTGTCCAAGATTTATATACATAACATGCAGTAATTAAAAATACCAGACTGGTGGAACTAACCTTCTTGGGTGTTTAACAGACATACTTTGAGGCCTATAATAATTTGGTCAGAGGGACATAAAGGATAGTTTTTGCTCCTTGCCCTCCTAGGTCAACTAGTTCCAGGGGACTATGAGCATCTCTCAAAATGTCCTG
>NW_008360320.1:1105878-1145035 GCF_000622305.1 Nannospalax galili | reverse complement strand
AGGAGCCAGGGGCTCCTCCCAAGCTCATGTGACCCCTGAGGAACAGATCCTCAAACGGCCTTAAGAGTAAAAATAAATTGGTTTATTAGGGCCAACTGTATGGCCTTAAACACCCAAAAGGAAAATATAACCTAAGATTAAAGGGGCCAACATAATTTTTTAAGAGTCCATATGTATAGCTAAAGGCTACATAACAAGCATCAATGCCAGATAGGAGATACCTTCTTTTCAGTTGTTGGCCAGGGTGGCCAAAGGTACTCCCAGACAGTAACCCAGCATAAAACTGGGAAAATGAACAGCAAACCTCAATCTTATCTAAAGGAATATTGACAACTGATTGCTGCTAGATGAGGAACAGCTGACCTTTCTAAAACAAAGACCTCTAGATAGGCTGACTAGATTCACCAGATGGACAAGTAGTGGGGAAGCTAGGGGTGCCGACAACACAGTGGACAGTAGCAGGGATATCAGAGTATAATGGATCTATTGGGGGGAGGGAAGCTATGAGAGAGTGCTATCTGGGAACTGGGTGTAAAAAAATTAAAGTAATCATTACCATTGAAATCTACCTGATGACTTTATATCCATGCTCAGATGCCAAGGAGCTCAGAAAGTTACCGACTGTGACTGGTAATAATCTGATATATAGAGAGAGATTAGAAATGCATGTGCATCTTAATGTCAATTGTATTAAAAATGAATCTTTCTTTATGAAACCATATATTTTAATAATGAAATGGAGATCTTTTTTAAAGTTGAAAGCCTCATTTAATTTTATGTCTTATAGGGTTTATAATGAGTACAATATTGTGTAACTGTATTAATTCAACTGTAAACCTAAAAATTTACAGCCAGTTTTGAAAGAGATGCATCTTAGCTCTGGAAATTGTTATTGAATATGTCAAATCTGTTGTAATGAAATGCCTCTTCTAATTATATGGGTATTAAATAAATAATTTTTAAAAAACCAACAATAAACCAACCCTGTACCACGTTTACTGAGAAAAAAGAAAAATGCAAAAATATTATTTCTAATTCTTGTGTGTGAGAGTATGTTATGTGTGCATGTGTGTCATGGATGCACATGTCTGCATGTGGGCAAAGGCTGGAGGAGACTGTTGACTGTCTTCCTCTATGAGTCTCCTTATTCCTTTGAGATAGTCTCTTTCTGAATACAACCTCTAGGTCTTTGTTTAGACTGACAGCCAGCAAGCCCCAGTGAGCCTTCTGTCTCTATTCCCAAGATCTCTGGGTTACAGGTGCTCCTGAGACCACACCAGGCTTGTTACATAGGTGTGGGATCCATATCCAGGTCCTTATGGTTACAAGGCAAGTGCTCATAATGGCTCTGAGTCATCTCTCCAGCCCCTAATTACTTCAATACTGAACGTTTAGACATCTTTGCTCTTATCATAATTCCCTAAACAAGACAGTATAACAGCTATTTACATTTAATTTGCTATTATAAATAATGTAGAAATGATAAAGCATGTAGGATGATATGTGTAGCTATATGCAAATGTCATGCCATTTCATGTAAGGGATTTGAGCAGCAGTGGATTTTGGCATCCCCTGAGGGATCCTGGAAACCAATTCCCAAGGATACCAAGAAACAACTGCATGTGCTAAAATCAGACTCATCAGAGGGGAAGGTGATAAATGATACTGTCAGCATGAGAGAAATCTTGTGAATAGTTATGGTGGCGATGTAGATTCGACAGAGAGCGTGTTAGCAGTTAGCAGTCAGATACTGGGAGCCACAGTGTCACTGGCACAGTGCTGCTCACTCATCACTGCAGGATGTTAGCACCACCGCTAAGATTCCTGTGTGTTGTCACAGTAAACCCTCTTCAGGTGCTCACAACAAGCTTATAAGCATTCTGCGAATCACACAGCAGAAGTGTAAAAGCAGTGTAGAAGTATTTGCAGAAAATCTAAAGCATCTTTGGCATTTAAAAGATTTTATTAAATAGAATAATGTTTATGATTCAACCTTTTAATTTTGCAGTATTATAAGTAAGGAAATCATGACTGAATGATGAAAGAAATGCTTGAATTTTCTCTGTACATAGCAAACCATCAGAATTATTGCTCTTTAAAGTGATTTCTCTTTGTTTGGGAGTAAATGTTCCTCTTTCCCACTCTAACTGTGGACAGTTCTTATCACAAGGACAGAATGTAAGGAGACAGGGCCTCCTTTGAACACTTGCTTCCTATCTCCTCTGTTACACATAAACAGATGCATATTTTCCTTCCAGTTCATTACTTACTGATTTTCTTTGCTGCAAATGGATTATAAGACTTTCTTCTGGAAAGTATAAATTCTGAATCTCATAAAATTTACCATCAAATCAACATCACACATACTAGCTTTTTGTCTCTGTAACAAAAACCTGAGAGAGCAATTCAAAGAGAAGAAAGATTTATTTTAGCTCACAGTATCAGAGACTCAAGTCCATGGTTGGATAACTCCTTCTGGACCTGTGGTGGGAAGCACAATCCAGCAAGAAGCATGTGGAAAAGCAAAATGATTCATTTAGTGTGTGTGTGTGTGTGTGTATGTGAGAGAGAGAGAGAGAGAGAGAGAGAGAGAGAGAGAAGACATTCTTCAAAGGCACACCATCCAGTGCCCCCCAACATGCCATCATCTCTAATAATGCACCAGATTTTGAATCTGTCTGTGAATAAACATTGATTAATTCAGAGCCCTCAAGATCCGGTCACTCCCCCACAGCCCATCAGCTGATAACATGATCCCAGTACGTGAACCTGTAGAGGACATTTCATATTCAAATTATAAATATATTAATAGTTGGATTTTCCCCATAGTTTAAAAAATTACTGATTTTTATAAAAACCAGTCTTTCACTTAAGACAACATATATGATAACTTTGAGAACCAACGTTATTTCTTTCATCAAAAAACTCCAGCATTAAAGCTGGGGAGGCAGTTCAGTAGGTAAGAACATGCTGTTCAAGCATGAGGACCTGAGTTTGGATTTCTGACACTCCCACAAAAAAACATCCAGCTATATTCTCCCACAGACTTATAACCCACCAAGATTCTGGGTAGATCCCTAGAGATCAGTGACCAGTCAGTCTAGCCGAAATAGCAAGCTCCAGGTTTAGCAAAGGGGAGTAAGACAGGGAGTGATAGAACAGGACACCTGGCATCCTCCTCTGGCTTCCACACATGTATGCATTGGCAAATGTACCCTCACAAACATGCGCATACACCATACACACATACCCCTCTCACCTCATTCATACAGAGAGAGAGAGAGAACGAGAGAGAGCAATTATTATATTAAGAAATATATGAACATGAATAATTTCTGAAGCAATAGTCTAATAATTTCATGTTCAATGTTCAATTACAAACAATATTCAAATATTTCCTTATGTTAATATATTAGCCGAGTCGGGTGTGGTAGCGTATGCCTTTAATCCCAGTACTTGGGAGGCAGAGGAAGGTGGCTCTCTATGACATGGATACCATCCTGGTCTATATAGAGATTTCCGGGCCAGCTAGGGCTATAGGGAGACCTGTCTTAATGAAAATCCAAAGCAAACAACAACAAAAATACTTTAGCCCTAATTCTTCATGTATCTCACACTCTTGTCATGTAAGATTTGGAGACTTGGCAATTCTGCCCCTTGACTTTAGACTTATTTTGGCCAGTGTTATGTGACTAGAAAGCTGTTTTTACCATTGCCAATGAAAAAAGCTGCCTTGATTCCCTAAAGCCAGGAAGGACAATGGAAGCTAGGTAGAAAGAAGAGAATTGCCCTAAATGACCCTCAAAGAAGCAGTGGCCCCAGGCCCTGCAGTGTGAACTGGGATGCAGTCAAGTCTGATCCAGACCAGCCAAACTTCAGAGACTTCACAGATACTTGGGTGACAATAAGCTATTCTTACTTAAAGCTGCTGAATTTTGAATTTGTTGTGCCTCCTCATCAAAACTAGGACCAAATTAATACTGAAAATAATACTAAAAATGCTTCTGGGGGCTGGAGAGATGGCTCAGCAGTTAAGAACAATGGTTATTCTTGCAGAAGACCCGGGTCAAATCCCAGCACCCACATGGCAGCTAACAACTATCTGTAACTCCAGTCCCAGGGGATCCAACATCCTCTTCTGACCTCCGTGGGCATTGCACGACATGGGTGCACTTATCTACATGCAGGCAATACACGAATACACATAAAATAAAATTTAAAAAAAAAATGCTTCTGGTCCAAGATAAGGCTGAAAGTCACTGTGTTAAGCCATCATGCCCATCATCCTCAAACACAAGAAATTGCTTCTGTCTGGAGACAAGAGGAGAAGAGTGTGGTCAACATCTGTCAAGTCTCCTGACCCGGGAATGACTCCAGCTCTCATTTAGACTCACAGTGGAATTTCTTCAACAAAGAGTATTCAATCACTTCAAAATCACTTCAAAAGATTTTGGACAATGGGCGGCTACTATTCTTCCAATTAAGAATTAACAGATATTTTAAATTTTGTTTAGTTTAAGGCTAAGATCATAGTCAAAAAATATTCATGATAAACAAGGCTTTAGATTCTGAATAATTCACATGACCATTTTATATCTTTGAGCCAAATTTCTAAGTAATTTCAATTGTACTATTATTTAGATTAATGAAAGAATAAAAATAAATGTTAGGCTAATATTTTTTACATCACATTTATGGAGTACATAAAGATCCTCACCTCAGAAACATAACTTCTTTCACAAGCTAATTGAAGTCAGAACTTTGGCCTTTGACTCAGGATTTTACTCAACATGGAATAGTGCAAACTAAACAAAAAGTTAATGAAGGAAGAAATATTATAGATAATTTTAAATATTAAATTAAGTATCTAAAACGGATTGTGCCTTTGGAAACAAATAACCATTTTTCATTTATTTCCTGTACAGTAAGCAAAATGGCTTTAGAATTAAAAAAAAAAATCAATGTTTCATTACCTGAAAACCTTGCTGAGGATTGAGAATATTTCTGCTGTTGACATTTCATTAAGATTATTTAACAACTAAGCAATTCATTTGCTTCTACGGTGTTAAAATTGATATATTTTTCAAAATAAAGTCCAGAGTTTTCAGAGAAAACCCATAGATTTTTGAGCCAATGTCAATTTCTATCACTGAAAAGTGTAGATTAACATAGAACAATAAATGTGTAGAATCAAGAGGATTAAAATATATTAAGCAATAAATAATGCCTTTAATAATGTCAAAATGGCAAAGACATAACAAGATTATTTTTTAATAGTGAGATAATTTCAAAAATTGCTAATTTCTACTAATTGGATATTGATAATACATACATTTTATCATTTTATAAGTATGCCTTCAAAAGTGTATTTTGTTATTATCTAATGTCATATGTAGAGAATATGGGTATTTTCTTTTTGACATCAAAACATTTCTCTTTTTTTGTCTATTTTTAATACAAATTCAGACTTTCAGAAACATCTGCAAGAACAGCACCTGGTAGAATTTCCATGTGTCCCACATCCAGCCCTCCTCCCTCCCTCCTTCCTGTGTCCCTTCTCCCTGTGTTTCTGCCTCTCTTTCTCTCTCTCTCCTCCCTCTCTCCTGCCTCATTTATCCCTCTTCTTCTTTTGGCCTTTCAGAAGTATGCCTCGCTTGCTTAGAACAGAGCATTGATTCTTAGAGTCACTTCAGCTGGTAAACTCAGCCTGTGGTTGAAGGGTGTTGGCACCCAGACAGGTTGTGTGGCAGTGTTTTGCTTCTTTTGTTTGGTCATGTATTCAGTTTGCCTTTTGCTTTGAGAGATCCTAAGTCCATCCACCTCCTTTAATTCGTTTTCCTTTCCTTTCTCTACATTTCTCAAAAGTTCTTTTCCGTTCTGTAAGTCTTCTCTCCCCTTAGAGCACATGCTTTGTCTGAGACAGCACCTCATCTTCTGGGTACATATGGGTACATTTCCAGCCACCAATCCTCTAAGCACCATTCTGTGTATCATGCAGTTTTCAAATATGGAGTTAAGTTTCTCCCTGTGCTGGATAGCTTTAGTGTCAACTTGACACACCTGGGTTGAGGGAGCCTCAATTGGGAGATTGCCTCTATTGGACTGGCCTGTGGCCATATCTGAGGGGCATCTTCTTGATGAGTGATGTGGGAGGGCCCAGCCCACTGTGGGCAGCGCCACCCCTGGGCAGGTGGGCCTGTGTTGCATAAGGAAGCAGGCTGAGCAGGGGCCAGGGGAGCAAGTCAGTAAGCAGCAGTCCTCCATGGCCTGTGCCCCAGCTCCTGCTTCCAGGTTCCTACCCTGAGTTCCTACCTTGGGCTCACTGATGAACAACTGTTGCTGGTTCTCCTCAGGCCAGCTATGAAGACCCTGACCTGGATAGGGTCCCCTGCCAATTAGGGGTTGGCAAGAGGCGCAGAGTCATGACACACACAGACCCCAGGAGTCAGGTAGAACTAGGCAAGGTGCTGCTGGCTCGTTTAATGCAGGAGGGGGCAGGCCTTATTATTTCCCTTTTCTCCACCCCCAAGTCCCTTTAGTCAGTCTATCATTTTCTGATTGGTCTGCACCACGCAGTCTGTCAGCAGTCACTGGGCTTGAGAGCAGGGTACAGAGGCATGGGCTCCTTTTGGTGGGCTATTGTGGACCAAGAAGTGAAGTGAATTCTCTCTGAATCCCAGGGCTCTGGGTCCATGTCATGCTTGGAGGCCTTCTGCTACATTTCCACCCTTTTTCTTTAAAAATGACTGTCCAGTGAGAGCCTGTAGGCAGCTGCACCTCAGGATGACCCCAGGATCATGGACTATGCCTGTCTTAGGTTGTCCTATTCCAGCATGAACCTTACCCATCATTGGAGCTTGGGTGTACATATCCATGTCTTGGCTTAGGTTGATTCAGCCCAACAGGAGCTTACCTGTCATTGGCTACCAGCCCTCCAAGGGGTATCATCCCAGGGGATCAGTCGAGGTGGGGAATTATCTGTAGGAGGCCTCGTACATTTGTGCAAGCCAAGTCTGTCAGGCTGCATAGGGTGGGTCGAAATCATCTTCGTGTATGCTCTGAAGGTCTGATACACCGAGTGATTAAATTTTTTCTGACTGCGGGAATGAAGAACAAGGCATTTAAGAAGTAGAAAGAGAAATAATTATGTCTGTCAGGAGTAGGTAATTGACAATCCAAGATGGGTCAAACAGTGCTTTTAGATTAGACCAGATTTTTTCCAAGAACCCTGAATTGATGTCCAGCATGGGGGCATAGGTATAATTTAGAGCAATAATTTGATTAGTTAGTAATATAGAGTAATTAAGAAACTTTTGATTACAGTGGCCGAGAATATAGTGCGCAAGTTGTAGGCATGCTTCAGTAATATTCTGTACTTTATAGGGGGTGAGACAAAGTGACCTAAAGCGATGATCACAAGCTAGCAGAGCCATGTCTTTGATAATTGCCAGCTCTTCACTTAAGAGATCAATTTGTTGTTGTATTACACATTAATTGCCTGGTGAAGATGCTGATTGATAAGGGACTGAGTGTGAAAGGTAGAGGAGGTTTTGGACATGGCCTTGTTGAGTGTCTCCACAGTAGTGGAGGATTGGATGATAGCCACTGCAGCAGTGGCGGCCGACCCTAATGCAAGGATGATGGCTGAGAAAAGAGCTTCAGTGACACTGAAATCCCGTTTTAAGCGGGGGAATTGTGACAAGCCCTCTATAAGGGTGACAGCATGGAAGTAGGTTGCATTGGTGACTGGATCCCAAAGGGCCGCAGGTTCACGCATAGGGGAAAGGCCCTTGAGTTTAAGCATGTAACCCAAGGAGGCACTGCTGGCATAATCTTGGATGGTCAGGCTGAACAGCCCAATGCATGAGGATGTATTGTTGATAGTGGAGCATAGAGAGTTATTTAGGGGCCAGGAGCCATTGAGTGATTCCCAGGAAGTAACTGGGTCCATGGTGGGGAGGCCAAGCATAGAATTAGTTGAATAGAGGGTGGAGTAGGCTGGGGAATGAAGCAATAAAGGCAAGAGTATAGGTGGGGAGGGGGCCAAGGCCCAGAGATCATGGGCCGTGGCAGGGCAGGGAAGAGCAAACCAATTATCCAGATTTGATGGACCAGCCCAGACTGGAGCACTCAGTCCGACGGGAACAGGGAATTGGAGAGTGGGCAAGGATTCGGCGAGTGACAAACAGACACAACACAAGAGATGGTTGATGATCTGAATGTAATTTGCTAAATTAGAGCATCAGATTTTATACAAGTTACAGAACAAGACTATACAAACATCAGGTTGATTTCATGGTTAATCATTTTCTTAGAAATACAATTCAAAATCAAAGCAATACAGTACAGTGTAGAGTGTTCTTATCTAATTAATCAGGTGCTTAGACTATTTGTCCTTTTCCCTTAGTGGTTTGGCAACATCAGCTACCTATAAATTTCATGGTTGGTAGTTTTATGATACCGTTTTCTCGATATTATCTTACTTCTGAGGTTTCGGTGGCCAAGGCCAATGACTAGGTCAGTGAAGTTGTGAAATAGCATCTTCCTTATAATAACTCCATATACCTTCAAAGGCTTGTTTCTCTAATCCATTTTTTTTCATACTGTCTTTCCATGTTTCTAATATTCCCTGTAATTGTTTAAGTATAGTTTGCTGCTGACTTTTAGTTAAAAGACACCAAGGTGGTCTGGATCTAGCTAACCTATCCATACTATAGTGAATAGCATGAAACTTTCCTTCCTTGAATATTTACCCATCTATTATCGCCTTCATAAACTCTTGTATGAGGAAATGGTTCATCAGTGGGCTCGGGGATACCAAACATGCTCTCTTTTCCCTTAAGGGGAATTGCCTACGAGCTAGGGGGAGGTAGGCTCTGGCTTGTTCTAGTAGAGGAATCTCTACAGACATAATAAGTTTATCTACTTTGTCATTTCCCTTTGCCAAGATCCTGGGGAGCTTGGTGTGTGATCTTATGTGGGAGATGTGCCAGGGCCATTGTCTGTTATCTAAGATAATCTGGAGAGCTCTCATCGTTCTAGTGATGGGATCCTTGTGGCCTTTTACTCGAGCAAAGGGAAGACATCTGAGGGCCTGAACCTCATACTGGCTGTCAGAGAATATATTGAGCGGCTCAGTCTGGCAGACCTGGAAGATTTTTAACAAGGCCGGGAGCTCGCCCAACTGGACAGAGCCAGGATTGGCTTGTATGTAACAGGTGTCATCCTTTCCCATGCGCTGAATGACAATGCCATAATGGAACTTATTGGCATCCGAGAAGGCTAGCGTGGCTAAAGGTAGGGGGTTTTTGGAGGGGGAAGCGTGTGGCTGAGTGGTGCTTTCCAAACAGGCCAGGCTGGTCAGTCGCTTATCTGGGGTGTGTGGTTATCCAACTCCCCTGAGAACCCGGACATCATTAGTTGGAAAGCCAGAGAGTCTGCCCATAATGTTTGGGAATGCTTAAGAGGAAAGGGCAGTATAATTTTGTCAGATTCCTTTCTGAATATGCGCCTGGCTGTTTGTCGGGCCTTAATTGCTAACTTGAAGGCAATATCATACTTAGAGCTAAGCCTAGTTAGGTCCGAGGTAGCCAGGTGGATCCACACCAGGGGGTCTTGCTGCCATAGTGCCCCCAAGATAGCATTTTTAGTCCAAAGGATCAAGGCCAGTAATGGTTCTGCTGGGTCATGGCATCAGAGTGATGCAGACCAGAGTATATGATCTATCTTATTAAGAAGATCCTTACCTGACTGGGTGAGAGGGATCCTTGAAGTTGGTGAATTATGGCCTTCCAGAAGGGAGAACAAGGCCTGGAACCAAATCTGGACTGGTATAAATTGTTTGAGCCAGTTTATAGTCCCATGGAGTTCTTGGAGCTCTGTCAAGGTATATACAGTTTTTTGCAAGATGGAAGGGTTAAGTGTTTTAATTACAGTATCTATATGGTAGCCAAGGAATGTGAAAGGTTGGATGTATTCTAACTTGTCTCGTGCAATGTGAAGACCTAGACATTCTAAATTGGCAAGCAGACTGGGTATTACAGCCTGTAAAGTATTGTGAGATTTGTGTGCTAGCAGTATGTCGTCCATGTGGTGGATGACAATTAGGTCCTTCGGGATGTTGGTTAAGGCCTTATTAACACATAATTGACAGGTTGTGGGGCTATTTTTCATACCCTGTGGTAGTACCTTCCATTGGTATCTCTTGGCTGTTCTTTGAAAGTTGGGCTTCCATACTGTGAAGGCAAAGTGAGGTCTATCTTATTCTGCTAGGGGTATTTGGAAGAAAAATTCTTGGATATCAAGTACTATGATATGATGGGATGGGGGATAGCTGTAGGGTATGGTAAGCCTGCTTGTCTCAAGCTTATCTTTTCCATCTGGGCATTGACTGCTCTAAGATCTTGGAAGAGTCTGTATTTCCCTGATTTCTTTTTAATAACAAATATTGGGGTATTATGTTTACTGAGAGAAGGCTCGATGTGGCCAAGCCTCGATTGTTCAGCTACCAAATTTTTGAGGGCAGATAATTTAGGTTCTATTATAGGACACTGGTCCACCCAAATGGCATCGTTAGAGAGCCAGGTGATGAGGATCAGCTCAGGGGCCAAGATTGGAGTCGATCCCAGGTGGGCAGTGGAGGTTAGGATTGGGGGTGTTTTGGGCAAGGTGTTTTCCTTTCCCTGATAGTCCCAAGTTATCATGGTGCATGATATCACCATAAAAGGCATGGTCATCCATGGTAAGGACCACACCCATGTCCTCTAGGATGTCTTGGCCCCATAAGTTACGGAGAACATCTGCTACTATGGGGGTAACTGTGCCCTGGTGCCCATCCAAGTCCTTCCAAAATACTGGACATGTGACCAGCTTGGTGTCTTGTTTTCTGCCAACTCCTTTTATTGGTGGGGCTGGCCGGTATTTCCAATGAGGGAATTTAAGGGATTCAGTTTCTGATATAATGGTGACATCAGCCCCTGTGTCTACTAGGACCTTTATGGCAGTTCCATCTAGGAACAGGGTCATTAGTGGGAAGTGGTTGAGGATTGGAGAGTCCATAATATGTGTCTCATTTCCCCTCTTGTGGGCAGGGCTGAGGGACACCCCAGGTGGAGTTTAAAGGTGCCGAGTCCAGTTGAGGCTGTGACCTACAGTCTTTAGCCCAATGGAACCCTCTTTTGCACTTGGGGCAGCGAGTCTTGGGGCGGGCTCTATCTCTTGGGCAGTGGCTACGAAAGTGTCCAAACCCCCCACAGTTCCAGCAGCCTTCCCATGAGCCAAATTGGGTGGGTTTTCCTTGTGACAAAAGAGTCTCCAAGGAGGCAGTCAAAGCCTCATTAGGGCCTGCCTTAGGGTCTAAGTCTCTAGTAGCGAGTACCCATTTGTGAATGTTGTCATTGCAGACAGGGATGTTTAGTCCCTCCCAAGTTAATTGTTTGATAAGCACCTCTTGGGTGGGTCCAGACTCCACCCTCCACTATACCGCCTTGGTGACATGGGTAAGGAAGTCGGTGAAGGACTCCCCTGACTGTTGAATCAAATTACGGAAAAAGACTTGTGGGTCACTGGGGGAGCAACATTTAAGGGCCTTAAAGGCCAAGTCAGAAACTTGTTGAAAATAGGCATGGAGGCCAATAGTAGACTGGGAAATGGGGCCAGTATATTGTCCATGTCCCATGAGCATATCCAACATAATGTTGAGGCTATATTGGAGAACGAGGTCAGCAAGTGGGATGGGCAGCCATGGATGCTATGCTGCATTGGAGCCGAAGTTAACCGGAAACGCGGGCAAAGGTGGGTGAGGTTTTAAGGAGGGCGGTCTAGGAGGGAGGGACACATTAACAGGGGAGGGGGTGGGATGGTTACTGGGGCGGAGAGAGTAACTCCTTCCACAGGTAATGGGGCGGGGGAATTTCTGGGCATGGTAGCTCTAGGAGAGTATCCTGAGATATAGGGAAAGGAGCTCCTTCCTTATTGGAAGTGGGCACAGAGGCTGTGTCCACCTCTGGGTCTGGGAGGTCCGGGGTTGAGGTAATAGCGAGATCTACACTAGATTGCTCCCAGCAGTGTTTGTTGTGGGCCGAGATGACTTCCTCAGGAGAGGAGGATTTAAGACTAGCTATGATGGCTAGGAGGATCGGTACAAACGGGGGGAGTGATCTCTGACCTAACCTCCCTTTTTTGGGCCAGGAAGAGGACCCACATCCACGTGTCAGGGTCCCATGTGTTTTCAGGGGAGACCCATGGAGCCAAATTAGTGGCTTCATCCCAAAAGTGTTCAGTATCTTTTGGTTTCACTTTTAACCCTCCAGTTTTAAGGAGCACCTTGAGTGCTGCCGTTTATGTTTCCCTGCATTGTGGTGGTAAATTGCCCATTGTGGGAGGGTCTCATGAAGGGGAATTCACCACAAAAGTAGAAGATGAGGGTGACTACCAAGAGGGCACAAAGGAAGCAAAGAAGCACTGTGAGCCACTCAGATGTAAACCGCCCCGACATGTAAAGGTGTATCGGATCCATATGTCTTGTGCTCAGTGAGGGACTTCTGGAGGCCGTGATACCTCCAGCCATATGTTCACACGGTGTCTCTGGGATAGGCAGCAGGGTGACCTGAAGCCTAGGCTCTGAGTTCGGGGTAGATCAGCCCTTAGGCAAACTCACCGGGACGAGTCGAGAGTGGGGAGGTGCCCACAGGGGCTTTGGGACCACGTGGCAGAGTGTGCCTCCCTGATCTAACAAATTAGTCCAACAATAAAGAAGACAGACAGGGTGAAGGGGACAGAGGAGGGGGCTACTCGCTTACCCTCGAGCAGCCGAAGAAAGAGACAAATCCAGGGGCCTACTTACCAAACAAACTGAGGTTCTGGGTGTCACCAACACCATGGGCAGGAGTCCCTGTTCAGGTGCCAAGTGTTGCAGGTTCTCCTCAGGCCAGCTGTGAAGACCCTGACCCGGATCGGGTCCCCTGCCGATTGGGCGGGGGACAAGAGGCGTGGAGTCACGACACACACAGACCCCAGGAGTTGGGTAGAAGCAAGCACTAGGTGAGGTGCTGCAGGCTCATTTAATGCAGGAGGGGGCAGGCCTTTTATTTCCCTTTTCTGCGCCCCCAAGTCTCTTTGGTCAGCATACCGTTTTCTGATTGGTCCACGCCACACAGTCTGTCAGCAGCCACTGGACTCAAGAGCAGGGTATGGAGGGGTGGGCTTCTTTTGGTAGGCTATTTGCAGACCAAGAAGTGAAGTGAATTCTCACTAAATCCCAGGGCTCTGGGTCTGCACCATCTTTGGAGGCCTCCTGCTACAAACTACAACCTGGGAGATGTAAGCTGAATAAACCCTTTCCTCCCCAAGTTGGTATTGGTCAGAGTATTGTGTCACAGCAATGAAGAGAACAAACCAGGACAGAGATTGGTACCAGAGAGTGGGAAATTGCTGTGACAGACCTGACTTTTGTGTTTTTGGGAGGACTGTGGAAGCATTTGGAACTTTGGGCTGGAAAAGCCATTGCATGCTCAGAGTTTGTTGCAGTGGAGCTTGGAATAGTTATGCTGAAAGAGTTGTAGATGATGGAGGCCTGCGTTGTGAAGCTTCAAAGGGAAGGAGAAACTATCAGGGCTGTTCGTGTGAGATTTCGAATTGAGAATCTGTGGGTTCTGGTCAGCTGGGGCTGAAGAATCAGCTGTTATTAAGAAGAAACCAGAACCTGAATTAAAACCTTTGCTTTACTGGGACATTTGATGCTGGTTAGCTGGGGCTGAAAAATCAGTTGTAAGTAACAAGAGACCAGCATCACTGAGGTGAAGTCTTCTGGGAGGTATTTCCTCAGGGTCAGCACACAGAGGGGACCCGAGCCTCTATCTCAAGCTGGAAGCAGGACTTGGTAATGTGTAAGAGTCTTCCTCTTGGTTCTGGTGTAGAAAGCATGAAGGGGTCACAGAGAGCAGCTGGGGCTTGGCACGCAGAGGCCAGGAAAGGCCATAGGTGAAAGTGCAGCTTCAGTTGCAGTTAAGACCCCAGGATTGAAGGGGTCATGGAGAGAATCTGAGGCTTTGTACCCAAAGAGGCAAGAAGCCATTGGTGAACATGTGGCCTCAGTTTCAGTGGAGACCCCAGCTTTTTGGAGATGCCAGGACCGTGGGTTGACTACCAATGACAGCAGTAGGTGTGGAATGGAGATGGCCTGGGCCTGCGAGATGAGCTATTTGTGCTGTGGATAGCAGAGTCAGAGAAGTGGAGCTGCCAGAACCCTTTGGAGGTCAGAAGCTCGTGAGTGAATCCCAGGTGTCCAGCCTTGAGCTACTTTGATGGACTTAGGTTTTGCTTAGGTGTGCCCGATTCTTCCTTTTGAAATAAGACAGTGCTTGTTTCGGATTTTACAGAAGCCCACGGTTAAGAGACTTTTAAAAGAGACTTTGAACTTTTAAGTGTTTCAATTTTTTAAGGACTGTGGGGTTTTTAAGGTTGTACTGCCTTGTGATATTAACATCATATCTGGGGGACAGATATTGGAAAGTTATGGTTTCATAGTGATGTTTGTGTGTCAAGTTGACAAGGGGTCAATTGTGCTGGATAGCTTTAATGTCTGTCAACTTGACACACCTAGGTTGAGGGAGCCACAATTAGGGAATTGCCTCTATTGGTCTGGCCTGTGGCCATGTCTGTAGGGCATCTTCTTGATGAGTGATGTGGGAGGGTCCAGCCCACTGTGGGTGGTACCACTCCTTGGCAGGTGGGCCTGTGTTGCATAAGAAAACAGGCTGAACAGGGGCCAGGGGAGCAAGTCAGTAAGCAGCAGTCCTCCATGGCCTGTGCTCCAGCTCCTCCTTCCAGGTTCCTGCCTTGAGTTCCTACCTTAGGCTTCCAGATGAACTGTGACCCAGGAGATATAAGCTGAATAAACCCTTTCCTCCTCAAGTTGGTAGTGGTCAAAGTGTTTTGTCACAGTAATGGAGAAACAAACTAGGACACTCCCAATGGTAATGGATTTAAACAATTATTACTCTAGAGCAAGCTTCCCTCTGGTCTCTTCAGGATAGTCTTTTTCACAGGGTGCTTGTGCTCTGTGACACTGTCAGCAACATACAAATATAGGCGATCACTTACTGGGAGTTCATGTTTATTTTCCACCTGGAATTTGATTTTAATTTTTTTTTCTGTCCAATGATTACTCACCACACTGACACATGAGTGATGTTTTGGTTTGTTTATTTTTGTAGTTGATTTCTTTTGAAAGAAATATTAAACCATCTATATTATAACATTGCTATTGCCTGGACTATTGGTAAACCAACTGATCAATGATGTTCTCAATTTCCAGAATAATTATGCCTTACTCTGTGTGAGGAATACTGTCCCAACTGCAAATAAAAGGAAACCCAGTCTGCAGGTAGAGACTTGTGCATCCCTTAGGATAGTGACATTCTAGAGTGTTGTGGCCATACTAATAGTAAAAATTGTGTGAAATCAGTTGCTTTCAGTAAGAGAAATTCTTTGTATTTTACACACCACTCTTCCTTTGCATGTTGGCTTTTACTTCTATATAGAGGAATCCAGCAACAGCATGATAGGTATTACATGCAGAGAGAACAAAGATCAACCAGATCCAAATTTACATACAACATAATATAGAAGCTTTAGACATGAACATCTGGACAAAGGCAGATATTTGAGAAGGAGAACATTGTGTCCACTTGATCCAACTGATATATCAATAGCTTCTGCACTGGTTTCTTTTAGGTTTGTTGCAAGGATGCAGTGAGGTATTCATAAAGCTTCCTACACTGTGATCAGTAAATATAAGCTATGACTTCTGCTCCTATGAGTGCTACAATGTTTTGCCAAGTAGGTAAGGTACTAATGGCCTTATGTGTGATTAAATATTCCTTGCAACATTTTTGTGAATCTGCCACTATTATTTCCATAGTATGAAGAAGCTTAAGCTTATTAACTCTGAACAGATTTTCTGAAGTATGGTAGTTAAAACATGGAGACAATAGCACTCCAGCCTATTTGCCTTGTTCCAAAGCTGGCACTTTTACTACTTCCACACACCAACTAATGATCACAGGTTCTGCATTAGAGGAGAGGTCAACCAGGTGAGGACTCCCACCATCACTTTCTTCTCCACAATCTTCTACCTGCACACCCTGCTTTATCATTTTTTTCCCTAAATCAGAGGCATTAAAATATGTCTTCACAGAAGGTCCATATTTATTTACTTTCTTTTATGTTTTTCTTGGTATAATTCATTACTCTCCATATTTTTATTGTTTTTTGGTGGCAAAGTCTTCCTGTAGCTGATCTGGAACTTTCTATGTAAACCACACTGGCCTTCATCTCACAGAGATCCACCTGTTTCTGCATCCTGAGTACTGGGATTAAAAGCATGTACCACCCTGCTCAGCCCTTTCCACTATAATTTTTGGTTTGTGATCTTCATTAAGAAGTAGAAAAATCAAATATACATAGACAAAATGTCCTATTTTATTTATCATTGCTGTGACAAAATACTCTGACCACTACCAACTTGGGGAGGAAAGGGTTTATTTAGCTTACATATCCCAGGTCACAGTTAATCCAGGAGCCCAAGGTAGGAACTCAGGGCAGGAACCTGGAGGCTGGAGCTGGAGCACAGGCCATGGAGGAGCGCTGCTTACTGGCTTGCTCCCCTGGCCCCTGCTCAGCCTGCTTTCTTATGCAACACAGGCCCACCTGCCCAGGGGTGGCACCACCCACACTAGGTTAGGCTCTCCCACATCACTCATCGAGAATATGCCCCTCAGACACGGCCACAGGCCAGTCCAATGGAAGAAATTCCCAAACTGAGGCTTCTTCAACCCAGGTGCGTCAAGTTGACACTAAAGCTATCCAGCATACAAAATATATCTTTACTATCGCAAGGATCAAAGTACTCAATTAGAAAAATATTTCTTATTAAATTAAAGAATTTGTCTCTTCATTTGTCATTTTTTTCTATTTGAATTTTATTTTATTATGATTGTGTCACAATTTAGGTTACTAAAGCTAAATCTTTGAAAAATATATTTGTCTATGAATTTTTTATTTGTTTTTATTGAATTTTTGTGTATTTCATCCAGAACATCTCAAACATTCTTAATCATCTTTATACCCTCATCTCCACGGGCACCCTCCCGTAGGCCCCCTCCCCTCATTGGAGCCCATATGCTCTGTCATCCCTGTTAAGGTCCACTGTATCAAGTCATTGTCCCCAGATGTTCCCTAGTTCAAGTCCATCCAATGAGGTGTAGTTAGACTATCTAGAGTCTTTTGGTTTAAGAAGATCACCTCTTCTTTACCAAGCAGGAATTGGTTGCCAATATTTCTTCAGATAAGTTTGGGGTCTGCTGTTAATTTTCCCAGTTCTATGCTGGGTTTTTTGTCTGCCTGAGTTTGCATGGGACTTGTGTATGCTGACACCATTGCCATAGAATCATAGGAGCAGGTTTCCAAGAACTTGTAGGACTCTGTTTCCATATGGTCATGTATCTCCTCTCTGGCTCTTACAATCTTTCCACACCCTCTTTTGAGATGCTCCCTGAGCTCTGGGTGGGTGAAGTTTAATAAAGAAGTCCTATCCTATGGGGGCACAGGGATCCTGAGTGCCAGCTGCTGGGAGTGGCGCCAGTCTCCTGCGTGCACCTGGGGTACGGCGGGTCCTGCACCGCGTCTGTTGTTTGGGTCCCTGGCTCTCCGCTGCTGACAGGTCCCTGCTTCTCCACGTTGTTGAGGCTCTCTGCTACTGGGGCTGCCCCAGTCGGGTTCCATCCCAATCCACCGTGCACTCTCTCTCTAAGTTTGGGACCCGTCAGCTGCCAGGTCACGAGGGGAGATGCAGGACGGCAAAAGCTGGATTTCCATGAGTCGTGGCTTATGAAGAGACAGCTCTCTCCGGGAAGGCTGGATCATAGGCAGTAAGACACAGAGCTCAGCACAGTCAGTGGTACAGCCCCTTTATTCAGTGACTCAGCTTGGCTCCAGGCCTTAGTGATCCAGCTTCGATTAATTAGGGGAAACCAGGATATTTTATACTGTGGGGGTAGTGGTAAAAGCCTTAGCTGATAGGTACTTTGTGGGATGCCCTATTTACATATGGAAGTGGGCTCCTGCCAGGCTGTCAGACTGCCTGAAAATCACACAGGAAAAGCTGGCAGTTCCAGAGCCGGAGGCCATGGCTACTTCAAAAGATGAGTCAGGAAGATGCTGGGAAGGCACCCTGCTGATAAAAGGAGTCTCTGCATATGAAGCCAAGCCAATAGGCTATCCGGACATGGAGAGACTGCTACTTTACACAACAGGGGTCCCCAACACTATCCAAGGATGAGAGATCAGCAGATTCTTGATCTCCATGCTTGGCCATTTGTGACCTTTTGTGTTCCTGGCCCTCCACTGCATGAGGGAGCTTCATTAATGAGAACTGAGAGATTCATTAGTGTCCTCTTCTTTACCCCTGTTCTATCTTCCATGACCCTCAGGTGTAGAGGTTGCACTGTAGATGCATCACTTAGGCCTAGGCAATTCATAGACAATGTGTGGCCAGTTGTGGTACTTGGTAATAGTTTCCGACTGGCACAAAATGAGCTTCTTTGATGAGTGGTGACTGGGATATTTGTCTGTAAATATAAGGATACATACTTTGCACATAGCAAGAAATCACATTAGTCTATGGATGTGCCAGTCTTGGGGTTTTATCTAAGATCTATGACCACTGCAGTCATGTGTATTTGATTATGTTTACAGTACCACACTTGAATTTCCTCCCATTGAGTGGGCTTTTAGTTCAATTAGGCAACTGTTGGTTGGCCCCAAGATAAAAGTGCCACTGCTGTACCAATGACGTATGTTGTGCTGGCAATTGATGTGGCTATTTGGTCTTGAAGCTGGTGTTGGATCACTGATTGATGTTTTCCTTTTTCACCTTCATAACACTCTCCAAAGCTGTGAGAGCTAGTCTTCAGGGGAAGTGGTTGCAGCTCAATGGCAGCTCTGCTGCTCTGAATCCTGTCCAGAGTATGTTCTGTCTTCAGCAGTAGGGTCTTACCTTCAAGTTCTGGGAGGCCATCAAGGTCTGTGGCAATAGCCTGAGTAATTTTGGGAGTCTCTTGGACCGCCTTGGCCAAAAACTCAAAGGTTTCTCCTGTCTGGCACTGTTTCTTGTTATGTACCCTTTAGTTATACACATAGACTCATGTAGAGATAATATATATATGTAATTTGTCATTAGGTTGTTGGACTAATAAGATTCCCTGGTTTTTAAAACTAGCTAGGCATTATTCATCCTCTCTCTCTCTCTCTCTCTCTCTCTCTCTCACTGTCTAATCCTTCTGCCATTGTTTCACCATTTAAAGTGTCCCCATTTTCCCCACCTTGATAATACCAGTCTCCTATGTCCCATCCTTCTTGAGCTCCTTCTTTCCCTGTATCCCTGAGATTCCTTGTATAATCTTCCTTCCCCCTCCCATTTAAATAACCCAATTTTTCTTCAATTTTCCCTTAGTAACACCTGTCTCCTACTGTTATTCTTTCTCAGACTCTTTCTTTCCCTTTACCTCCCTGGTTCCTTTTCATTATTCTGGTTCCTACAATTATGTCTGGATATATACTCACTGATAAGGATTTGGTGCTAGGATCCACACATGAGGGAGAACATATGATATTTGTTGTTCTGAGTCTGTGTCACTTCACTTAGTATAACAGTTTCTAGTTCCATCCATTCACCTGCAAATTTCATGATTTCATGTTTCTTTACCACTGAGTAGAACTCCATTGTATAAATGAACCACATTTTCATTATCCATTCCTCAGTCAAGGGACACTTATGTTGCTTCCATCTCTTAGCTATTGTGAAAAGAGCAGCAACAAACATGGATGTACACGTGTCTCTGCAATAGGATGAGCTCTTTGGGTATATGCCAAGGAGTGGTATAACTGGGTCAAATGGTAGATTCATTTTTAATTTTTTAAGAGTTCTCCACACTGTTTTCCATAGGGGTTGAACAAGTCTACAACCCCACCACCAGTGGATGAGTGTTCCCTCCACATCCTCTCCAACATTTGGTATCATTTGTTCTCTTGATCTTAGTCAATCTGACCCGGGTAAGATGAAATATTAAAGTGGTTTTAATTTGCATTTCCCTAATTACTATGTTGGACAATTTTTAAGATGTTTCTTAGCCATGTTTATTTCTTCTTTTGAGAACTCTCTGTTCAGGTCCTTAGCCCATCTTTTAATTGGATTACTTTCTTTCTTGATTCTTTGTCTTTTGAGTTTGTTATATATTCTGGATATTAAACCTCTGTCAGATGTGTTGCTGGTGAAGATTTTCTGCCACTCTGTGGGTTTTCTCTTCACTTCCTTGGTTGCTTATTTTGATGTACAGAAGCTTTTTGGTTTAATTAGGTCCCATTTGTTGATTCTTGACCTTGTTTCCTGATCAATAGATGTCCACTTTAGAAAATCCTTTCCTACACCTATATCTTATAGGTTTTTGTCAATGTTTTCTTCTAATAGTTTCAGAGTTTCAGGCTTCACATTGAGGTCTTTGATCCATTTGGAGCTAACTTTTGTGCAAGGTGAAAGATAAGGGTCTACTTTCATTCTTCTACAGGTGTTTTTTTTTTAAGTATATGAGTGTTTTGCTGTCATACAGTGTCCACAGAGGCTAGAAGAGGGTGTCAGATCCCATGGAAATGAAGTTAGGGATGGTCCTCTGCAAGAACAGCCAGTGCTCTTAATTAATAAGTTATCTGTCCAGGCCCACAACTATCTGTATTTGTCCAAGAAAAAAATATCCACAAAAAAAACCCTAACACAAATGACTTCAATAGTGAAATCTATCAAATGTGTAAGAAAGCAATAGCAAAGCCTGGAGAGATGGCTCGGCAGTTAATAGCACAACTGCTTTTGCAGAGAACCCATGGTCAGTTCTTAGTATCCATGTCAGATGCCTCAAATCTATCTGTAACTCCAGTTCATTAGGATCCAGTGCCCTCTTCCATCTTCTGCAGGCACCTGTGTGCATTTGTTACATATAAACTCAATCAGGCACACACATGTACACACAAATTAAATAAATAAATAAATAAATAAATAAATAAATAAATAAATCTTATTTTAAAATACAGCAGTGGTATCAGTTCCACACAAACTCCAGAAAATAGAAGAAGCTAAATCGCATTCCCTCCTTTCACAGACCCTGCATTACAATGATACTAAATGCAAAAGATAATATGGGAAAGAGATCTATAGACTGATATTTGTCATGTACATAAGTATAAAACATCTTTTAAAGTATTGAAAGATAGATCAAGCAATATTTATGGTAGTATATCAAGTGTTATGGGAGATGATGTTACAGAAGAATAAAATGCAAGTTCAACATTTGAAGATCAATGAATATAATTCATCATATCCACATATCAAAGAAGAAGCACCATATGACTATTCCAGATAATATTGGACAAAATTCCATATCCAGTTATGAGATCCAAAAATACTCAATGAACCCAAGAGAACCTCCTTTCACCTGTGGCTGCCATTATAGTCAGTATCCAAAAGTGAAAAAAATCTCCTTTAATATCAGAAAGAGACGATGTTTTTTCTCCAACCTTTTAGTCAATATTACATGAATGTCTTAGTCTATATAATAAATCAAGAAAAAATAAATGAAAATCATTCTGATTGACAAGTAGAAATAAGACTGTCTTTGTTGTATACAATATGATAATCTGCCAGCAGGGATGCCTGACATTTTGACATTGCAACACAATGTTAACTACAAAGTTGTATTACAAAGAAATAAACTGAAAAAAAAAAACAAAACCTCACACTATCTCTATGGTGAATAATGGCACTTTTATCTTGTGGGTAATCCACAGTAGTCTCATTGGACTTAAGGCCTGCTCAGTAGGAGGGAAATCATGCATTGCACTGTAAATATAGTGAAATGCAGATGACTGAAGAGGTCATAGACCCTGGAGTAGAACCTAGGTCTGACATTTCCCTAGACCAATGAAATTTCTTACTGTAAATACAAATCCTTATATTTAAAGAAAGTGTTTCTCTCACTACTCATCAAACAAGCTTCTTTTTGCAACAAATGGAGACCATTACAAAGTCCCACATCTGGTCAAACACAGAGAATAAGTGACTATGAGGTGCCCAGCCCTAAGTGACACACCTACAGTGGAACATCCTCACTTAAGGCTCAGGGAACATAGTGGAAGAGAGGGCAGAAAGAATATAAGAGCCAGAGAGACAAGACACCTGCTGCTAGTTAATTCATTCTAGACATGATAGGGAAGTGGAACCAATGAAATCCCCATAGTATGGTAGTCTAATGAGAGCTGCATAACGACAAAACCAGTTGACATGCCAAATGTGGATGGGGGGAATGTCACAGAGCCCCACCTCAAGATGAAGAGCTACAGGCAACCAATGAATGCTGAGGGAGGAAGAATTAGTTTTCTCCAGGGATGAGCTCCCTGAGAGAGTGTCTAACCCTAATGGGCAGCCAGAATCACAGATATGCATGAGCACCACTAAACAAACTCAATGCAACATGTATATGTGTATATAAATGTATGCATGTATATGTAACAATAATCAAAGAAAAGGTCAAGAAATTGAGAGAGAGTGGGGGACATGGGGTCATGGGAGGAGTTGGTAGGGAACTAGGAGAGATGGAAATAATGCAAAGACAATACTCATATACGAATTCCTCCAAAATTAAAAATTTTAAAAGAAACTAACATTATAGTTCAAATTCTATAATGGGACAAAGAATAAAGTAATATCTGCATTTAAAATTATTTTGTGCATAGATAGATGTATATTCTGTGGATTAATTTCTTTGTGAAGTAATTGACTTTTTCTTGTAAACCTAATAAAAAGTTTCACACCATCAAAAAAATAAATATTTTTAAAACAATTTTTATAAAGGAATAAAAATATTCTTAATGTTTTAGGTAAGTTTGCTATTCTCTGTTGAGTCCTATTTATGCTCTCGGTTGCAGCCAGCCTGTGGACTCCTAGTTGGACATGCCTGAGAGAAAATCCCAAAGAAACTAAAAAAAAAAAAACTTTACTAAAATCAACATACGAATTATTAAGGTTCACAGTAAATTGTATTTATGCTATTGGCTATGAGCATTTAGAAATTATAATGAACAAATGGTACCATTTATTTTAAAAGTTAAGTAAAATGAAACCCTTCCTTATGGATAGTTCAAACTAGCTATGTGCCTGGTCTGTATTCTGAAAACTGTGATATTTTGAAATAATGTGTTACCAAAGAATAGTTAACATAGAGCTAATAGAAAATGTACAGAGCAAATGTATAGTCACAAGCCTACACGTACACAGCCATTTTATTTTCAACAAAGCTGGCAATGTAATTAAAAAAGAATGAATACAAACTTCTTAAAATCTACTTGGTAATTGTGTAACCAACTCCAAAAAATATAAATATAGCCAAAATATAATCTCAATCTTATTCTATTATTTTGAATCATGCAAAATTAACCCCAAACATATCACAAACAAAACTGCTAAGACCAGGGTCTAGTGAGATTGCTCAACTGGTGCCTGTCACTAAGTCTGACAACCTGAATTCAATTTTGGAGACCCACATGAAGGAATGAGAGAATCAACTCCTGCAAATTGTCCTCTGACCTCCATATGCATGCCACATACAAAATAAATATATGAGTATAATTAAAACTGTAAGATCTAAAATAAATCAGAGAAAATCTTTGTGTCTCTGGGTTAAGCAATGATTTCTTAGATAAAACACTAATTCTGCAAATGATAAAAGAAAATATTGTTAAACTCTACTTTTTAAAATTAAAGGCAGACAAAAGGACAAACTACAGATTAGGAATAAATATTTCCAAAACATAAATTATATAAAAGACTTTAAATTATATACACATTCAAAACCTCTTGAAACTCATCAACAAGAGGTGTGGTGTGGTGGCACTTGTCTACAACCCTAGGAACAGGAGACAGAGGCAGATGGATAGTTAGTCCAAGGCTAGCCAGGACTACGAAATGAGACATTGTCTCAAAAACAAACAGAAATCTTAATGATAAGAAAATAATGAATGTAATATAAAATAACCAGGCATTTGGATAGACATTTCACCAAATAAACTATACTTATTACAAACCATTGCACACGAGTAAATGCGAAAAACACCAACGTCATTAGCTACTAAGGAAATATAAATTGCAACCTCAGAGAGATGATATGCAGCTACTGGACTATGTAAGATAAAAACAGCAAGGTCACTGTTATTGAGGGTACAGAATCCTAGGGCTGCCATGTGCTGCTGAAAGGAACATAAAATGGTCATTTAAAAATCTAGGTGGCATTTTCTTACAAAGTTCAACTCATACCATTTTGTGGTAGTTCTTTTGAGGGTGGGATTCATCACACTTTCAAAACTGGTTCAGATGCCAAAGTGGATGATGTCACATAGGCACCATGAGGAGGTGAAGAGTTGATTACTCATGCAATAAAACTGTAGGGAGGAGAGCAATCATCCAGCCAATCTCAAAACACTCTTGCAAAGGAAGGGCTGATAGCTGTGTCTGTTACTGTGCTTAGGGTAATAGACCATAGTGAAGGTTTTGACATGGTATCAAAGAAGAGAGCACATGAGCTTCTTAGTGTGTACTCCAATGTGAAAAAAGACTGAAGGGAGAAGGGTGGAGCTTAGAAGCTGCCTGTGGTCAGACATCAAAAAGTCAGCTCTGGGGAATGAATCAAAAGATCTCAAGTTCAAGGCCAGTCTGGAAACCCTGGCAAAAGCTCATCTCAAGGAGAAAAAAAAAAAGCAGACACTATTATACTTAACATATAACCCAGAAGTCTCACTCCTAGATACCTATGTACCCCCACCCCAAATAAAAACATTCACAAAAACGTACTGGAAATGTTTAGAATCAAAAACTGGAAATAGCCCAGAGTCTGTCATGAAGTACATCATATTTACACACACCAGAAACAGGAGTGATTCTCAAAAGCACCGTGCTAGCTGGCAGGAGCCACACATTTTATACATGTCTCCAAAATTAGAAATCAAATAAGTGTCTGCTGGGGCTTGAGATAGGCAGAAAGAACTGATTTAAAGGCACCCATGAGAACTTTTTGAGAAGCTATCTCCATGGAAAGGGTGATTACTTTGTTCTGTATATTTCTGAAAATTTAGCAAATGATATTTATAAAAGATGGAATTTTCAATATGAAATTTATGATATTAAACTTCAGTTAAAAATAAACTTGTATAGAGAAATAGTGATGAATCTCCCACTTTTAATTTCAAGGTAAATATCCGGAAGCTAAAAAACACCTACAAGATCAGGTTAAAACTACCCAGGTTAAAACTACCTAGATCACCAAAACTTCACCGAAGTAGTTCACAAGATTACATCGTACTTATCACACACTTTTTCATTACTATTTTTTACCAACAATGTCACAGGAGAGAGAATTTAATTGTGTACTGTATCGTTCCAAGAGGTCATATGAAGTCTGTTAAACTCACAGAGCAAAAGTTAAAGAAAATCAGATGCTTAGTTCAACATGGAAAATAAAATACACTTGAACAATGAAGGCTCCCTGAGAATTGGCTACATACTGATAATGTGATGATGTTCAAATCAAGATAACAGAGGACCAAAGAGTTTGGTGAGGGCAAAGTGGTGATTAAGGGAAGTAATAATTGGGCGTGCAATAACGATAGACGGTTTCTAAGTACGCAGCATGACTTCTGTTTTTACAAAAAAAAAAAGTGAAATATTTAAGTTTAGCACCTCTAAGATTTCTGAGGATTACAGTGCAGCTGAGAAGCTGAAGATACGTCTAATAATGTGAAAGGTCTATGGCTCCAGAGAGTTACTCCATGTATGTTCCATGTATATTCTCACACGAACCCACAGCATAATGCAGTTAAGTATATTTCTTTAGAAAGCCCATATAAAAGACAAAAAACTCAACCAACAACGTGAAGTACTTTGTAAACATTGTGATAGACATTAAGAAAAATCTACAAATAATGTCTACTAATTGAAATTAATTTAATTAGAGTGAATATAATTCCTTTTCTTACCATTTGTGAATTTTAATTGAAAACCATTAGGGTGGTTGGGTTAGACGATGTAAGCCTGCCCCTGCTTTTTGTGTGATTGTAAAATAATTTAAAGCCTTGAGGATAAGGGAACACAGCTAATTACTACAGGTATAGCAATAAGGTAAACAACTATTGGGTTAGGACTCAATTAGAGTCCCTGGACTCAAGGGCAGAATTTAGTCCAGATCATTTGAAAATAACAGCATCCTCCTTTATAATTATAAGATCAATGACTGACAAGATAATTAGTATATCTGATAATCAAGGTAACAGCTTTTACAGATTTAATTAGAGTATATTCTACTGATTGGAATACATGCTAAAGGTGTTAAACTAATTTTCTGTACTTAAAGAAATCTGAAATCTTAATCTGTACTTAAAGATGAATCTTAAGAAGCTAATATGAAAAGGCTCTCATCCTTATTTCATAAACAGCAGGAAAGAAAGAATGGATCAATACTACTTATGAATGCATTACGGTTATGGCTGGAGAACAGTCAGGGTAAAGAGGCTTCCTTTAGGAAGATAATCAATTTGAATAGCTACAAACCAACCATGGCCTGTAACATTCCTTCGGTTTATTAGTCGGTAAGCATTGGAGATAAACTCGAGTATTTCTGCTAAGCAAAAAGTTAGTCTGTGATCATAATGCCTGTGCATCTTGGTCTGAGAATCATGTAAGCCTGGATTAAAGTCGATTTTTTGGGAAATATTGACCTTTGACAGCTTTTAGCCGGCTTCTGCTGCTTTTGCCAGCTCACCTTTCCTTTGGGTCTCTGGACCTTCAGTTTTTCTTTGGAAAGTTCAACCATCCTAAAACCTATGGTCTTGGTAGGACTTGAAATTGTTGCTTTATCCCATTTAAAAATTGCTATAATTCTATAGAGTAGGTGTTAATTTCTTCCCCACTTTATGATGAAGAAACATGAACTGAGGATTATAGATGCTAAAGGATCTGTCCAATGTAAAGATGGTGTGAATTAGATTAAAAATCCCCTCAAAATTCCAGTGTCTTCATAAGAAAAATCCCCCCATCAGTTTCACAAATAAAGCTCAGTTGTCATAGGCTGTTTAAGCAGCTCTCTTGTACACATTACTCTATGTGTCTGGCCTGGTTGCACTGTACCTTTAATATCACATTGGTATCATCATCCAGCAGTTAGATACAGAGTCATGGGGTACAAACCATGAGGAAGTCACACTAGAGAAATGGCTACTCCAACTGAGAAATGATAGAGCCTGCTCCCACCCCCACAATTGGCTAAAATGAGTCATAAAATGCAAGAAAGCAAAGATAACTAGCCTTTATTTGTATGAAAAGTAAAACTTAAACGTAGCATTCTTTGTTTCATTGTTAACACGGATTAATATGGGTAGGTTGTGCATTTCAACTCAGTCCTGCTGCCTGCTGAGTTTGCGCCCTTAGGCACAAAGCAGTTATTTAGCGCTGTCATCAGTACTTATAAAATTATGTGACAGTGCTAAGCATGTTGCAGATATTTAATAAATATAAAACCTCCTATACAGAAGAAAAGAAAGAATGAAGAAGATAGGGAGAAATGGAGGAAAGAAGTAAAGAAAGAGGAAAGGAGGGAGAGATGCAAGGGAAAAGAAAACCAGTTCAGTTAAGTTTAATTCCCTGTATTTTCTGTTTCTTTCCTCTCTTAATACCTAATTTGGTAACTCGGGAAGCACAATGATGACTCACACTTTTCCTTATGGCATCTTACAATGAAAAAGAAAATAGCAGAAGAAAGTTTTTTATGAACACTGACCGATCTCCTGATCCAATCCATGCAAGCTACAACTCAGTGTCTAGAATCTACTCTGATGGTGTCAGGGATGCTCATGACAATGCAGATTCTTCCCGAGTTTTAGCATTTGTAGATAGAATACAAATCAGATTCTACAATTATTCGCTGCACGTAGGCCTAACATCAGTGCCTTTTGAAATTTTTTTTCAAGTATGTATGAGAGTGTTCAAAGTTCTTTCTGTCATATGTTCATCTGTTTTTCATTCATCCTCCTTAACTTGTCACCCCTTTGCCTCAGGTGATCCTAGAGGAGTTCCTGCTAGGCTCATGACACTTTATAAGCATAAATAGTGTATGGTACTGAAAACAGACTTCTCTATACAGGCCAGTCTTTCCTTAAAATCCACTCGGCACAGAACAAAACATAGAACATGTAGCTGGGCTGTAACATTCAAGAACCAACAAAAGAAGTCCACTTTCCCAGGTCACATTACAAAAACACAAACAGTATGAAAGGCCAAGGCAATGGACACAGACTTTAGGGGAATAATCCTAAACCTAAAGAATCCAAGGGATATAAAGAAGACACAAACAAAGACATCAATGAACTTAAAGCGGATAAGAATAAACTCGTGAGTGAAGTCCAAGAAAACACAAAGGTATGGCTGAATGAAGTGACAAAGACAATTTAAGAACTGAAAGCTGAATTCAGTAAAGAGATAGAAATAGTACAATTCAAACAGAAATGAAGATGGAATTTAAAAACTTAGTAACCCAGTTAGAAAACTCAAGGAAAGGTCTTACCAGTGGAATGGAACAAGCAAAAGAGAGAGCATCAGGACTTGGAGACAAAACAGGGGCACTGGACCATTGAAAACAGAACATTAAATAGGCAAGACCAGAAAAGAAATTTCCCATAGTATATTACAGTTAAAACATTAAATACGCACAATGAAGAGAGGCTACTGAAAGCTGCAAGAGAAAAACTAAAAAGTCACATATGAAGTCAGGAGCAAAGATTCTTTCCAACAAGTAGTGGTAGAACAATTGGATATCCACTTGCAAATTTAAAAAAAAGAATTCATAACAGAACAGAGTTTTCATTTTATAAAAAAACAAAGCTAGGGGGCTAGAGAGATGGCTCAGTGGTAAAGAGCACTGGCTGTTCCTCCATAGGACCTGTGTTCAGTTCTCAGCACTGACGCGGTGGCTAACAACCATCTGTAACACCAGTTCCAGGGGATCTGACACCCTCTTCTGGATTCCTTGGCACAACACAGGTGCACTTATATATGTGCAGGCAAAACACTAGTACACATAAAAATATAAATAATAAATAAATAAACAAATTAAGTTTTTAAAAGCTAAAGATGGATTGTTCTCCTAAAGGATAATAAAGCATTGTATTTCTTGGGAAGACTCAGAGAAATGCCTCTTCACTCCAGATACAGAGGTCAATAACAGACTAAAGAAATTATTTTTTTCCAAGGCCAGCTTGGAGAACCAGTGCATTTACTGGAGTTTCTTACAGGATCTTAAGTGATTTGCAAGTCCCACTGAAATTCCCATCACAACACAAGCAATGGCTCCACAGAGCATCAGTGCCGAAGCTCCTGCGTTAACTTTCAGGTAGCTGTTCCACTACAGAGTCTCCCCTGTCTTGAAAATTTCTTGTGACTTTCAAGAGCTTCTTCACCCTCCCTGGCCCCTCCATAAGAGAAAGTTTCAATTTAGAGGAGCAGACTACACAGCATATAACAAAATATAAATGACCTTAGTTTAGTAATGACTTTTTAGACAAAACAGCAAAAACACACTTTAAGAAAAACCAGTAAGCTGTACTTCGTTAAAATTGATTTATTTCTGCTCTTTTCTACTTAGACAATGTCAAGAGAATGAAAAGACAAGCCAAAGTTAGAGAAAAAATATTTATAAAAAACATATCTAATAAAGGGCAGATATCTGTAATATAAAAAAGTACTCTGAAAATTTAGCATTAAGAGTGCAAACAACCTAATTCACAGATAGGCTAAGATCAAGAAGGTATATAGACTGCAAAGGAAGCATACAAATAGATTTTCAGTATCATATGTTATCAAGAGAATACAGATTAAAACAGCAATATACACCTATTAAAATTGCCAAAAACCCAGAACTCAGACAGCAACAAATTCTGGTGAGAATGTAGAGCTGGGAAATTTCATTGTTGCTGGTGGGAATGAAAAATGCTATAACAAATTTGAAAGCCAGTTTGTCAGTTTGTTTAAAAACAAAATATATTCTCAACATATAATCTAGCATGCCCCATGATAGTCACCCAAGGAATTAAAAATTAATGCACCCACAAAATCTTCATCCTGTTTACAGCAATGTCTGTGAGAATTGCTGAATCTCAGAAGCAACCAAGATGTCACTTTTTATATAAGTGAACAGACAGCCAAACTGTTCTACAGCCATGCAGTGAAATTATGTTCAGTGCTGAGAAAAATTAAGCAGCTATAAAAGTCGGGGAAGAAACTTGCATGTATATTAAATGAGAGAAGCAAATCTGAAAATCATATATGATGTATGATTCCAGCTATGTAACATTCTGCAAAATGCAGTTATGAAAATGGTAAAAATGAAACTAATGTTTGACAAGGATTGTGGGGAGAGGAAGAGAGGACTAAATGGAGCACTTAAGGCAGTTAGGTTAGGGCAACTATTCTATTTCATGTGGTAATTGTAGCTACATGCTATTATGCATTTGTCTATAACCACAGATTACCAAGGGTGAGCCCTAATGCACAGTAGGAGCACTGGGTGACAATAATCCTCAATTTAGCGTTATCTCTTGAGATAACAGGGGAACTTACACATGTGTAGGGCAGGAGGTGAATGGAAACTCTGTATTTTCTGCTCAAATTTGCTGTGAACCAAAAACAATTACAAAACCTGACGTTTACTTTTGAAAGAAAAAAGATACATGCTCAGAATTATACTTAATTCAAATTTTCTTCTTTAAAATTCTTTGACATTTCACAAGGATGGTGCCTTTTGGATTTTGAATTTTACCATATTTTGGTAATAAATGAGTCAATGAGAAATAAAAGTCTTCAGCACTTTCCATATTATGTCAATATATTGGAAATCTACCCCCACAAGAAAGAACAGACTTCAGACTTTCATTGTCACCATGTTAGGGGAATGATTACAACTCTTTCTTTATACTCAACTAATTTCAAATAAGCTGCAAACACATACACACACATGCACATGCACACACACAACACACATGCACACACACACAAACACACACTTGTATATCAACTTTTTAGTATCTATTAAATATTCTCCATATTCTTCCACAAAAAGTGAAAACTGTGACACACATGTAAGATATTCCATTGAGCTGAGTTCATCAGTACAGGGCGCCTCTCTTCACTACCAAGTGGTGTTGACTTCCAAACCAGTCTTACTTGTCATGAGTAAAAGTTAATCTCTTGATTAATGACGTTTCTCTTCTATCAATGTAACAAATTTTGCTCTGGATTTTATCTTTGTTACATTTTTGTAATTAAAGTTACTGTGTCAAGCTTCTGCAAGGTTTATAAAATGAGCCTGAAAAAATGTTCTCTCCTCCTAGATTTCAGAAAAGATTTGAGTAATTACATTCAATTTGCTGGGTATATTGTTCAAATCATTTTATCTGATTGTATTCTTATCTGCCTGCCCTGTCCATTGCTGCTAGAACAGTGTTAACATTTTCAATATTTGTAGGGTTCGCCTTTTAATTTTGACATTTCTGCTTTATGTAGCTTGAAGCTAATATTAGGTACAAGGATGGTTGAGATTCTGAATGAATCCACTCCCATCATGCAATGCTTCTTTTACTCTCTTATAATGCTATTTATATTAATTCCTTATGACATTAATAAAACCACAAAGCTTTCATGTGACTTGTATTTTCATAAAATATGTTTCCCCTCTTTTAAACCTGTCTTCTTTTTTTAAAGCAATAGTTTATAAGTACAGATGATTGAGCTTTATCTTTTTCCTTGATAATCCATGTCTTTAAAGACTTAAAAAATATTTCCATGGACAATAATTACTGATTTTTAACTTTTATAGTATCAACAATTAATTAAAATTCTTTGTACTGTGGTTAAGATTACAAATTCAGTGTTGATGTATGTTCTGTCTATTATGTGTCTTTGTTTCTCTTTCCCTTCCTTTGATTGGCTTTTATAAATTCAGTGTATCGGTACTCTGAATATTATCTATACCTTTTCATCTTTATGTTTCAGAGGAAGCTTAAATGATAATAATGCAGTCTTAACTTATAGTAATCTAACTTACCACTTGAAATATAAAGTAAGAAACTTGCAGCAGTATTTATCAAGGCTTAGCCTTTCTATTCCTTGTGCCACTGCTATCATACACAGTAAATTATTTGCATATTAAATAGCACAAAATGATTTATAATTAATTTTGCCTTAGCAAATTGCCTATTAAAGAAAAATTTTAAATAAATCTTTTAAAAATACTTACCACCCTATTACTGAAGACGTTACATGCACGTGCTGTAGAACAAACAAAAAGAAAAAAAGCTGATTTCAAAGCCACATCTCTACTGGCTAGCTTTCACAGTGCTAGAAGGTGCTATGCATGCTACCGGAAGGAAGAGTAGTCATCACCCTTTCTCAGCTGGGAATCCTGTGAACTACAACAACAAATGGCCTGGCAAGGTAGGCTCATCAGAGCAATGGTGGCTTGCATATTATGAGGGCAGTCAACCACTTTCTAATTGGACTTGAATTTCACTTTATAAGATGAAGCCCATACCTAGTATTGATATCAGCCTAGGAATTGGAGAGAGAGAGAGAGAGAGAGAGAGAGAGAGAGAGAGAGAGAGAGAGAGAACGTTAAACTGGGTGGCAGGGGGCAATAAGGGGAGGAGCAGATCAGAGAGAGGATTTAAATCTTATCAAACTATATTGCATAAAAATAACAAAGAATTAAAAAATTTAAAAATATAGTTACCCTCAACTTACCATTCCACCACTCTTTATCTTTCCTGTGGATCCAAGTTTCTGGGTTTCAGGATCCATCAGCATGTCTTTAGTGTTGTCTGCTAACTACAAGTCTCTCAAGTTTTTCTTATCTAAACGCATGTTTTCATAGTTGAATGACTATTTCAACTCTGCACAGAATTATCATAACAGTTCCTTTCATTAAGTGCTTTAGAGATGTCATTCCATCATCTTCTGCTTTCTGTGGTTTCTAATGAGAAATCATACATAATTTGAATTGTCTCCCACTATGTAATGTGTTGTTAACTCCTTTGCTGCTTCCAATGTTTCTTCTTGAGTTTTGAGTTTCATAGATTGATAATCATGTGCTTCATGTGTGAGTGTGTGTGTTGTTAGTGTTCATCTTAATTTTCAATGAACTCCTGAGATCAGAATTAATAATTTTTATTCAATTTTAACCATTTTTATATGTTTTTTTTTTCAGAACTCTATTTGATATCGTTCCACTGGTACCCAGTGTACATTGATACTCCTTTTTCACTGCAACTCAGTTTGAATAATTCTTCCTATTTTCTCTTTCAGCTAACTAATACATCACTGGACATATCAATGTAATGCTCAGTCCATTCAACTGAATTTGTGTTTCAAATATTATGCTTTTCAGACTCTGAATGATCATTTGGTTATTTTTTAGAGTTTTTATTCATTTTGAAATTCTCATCTCCTGGCTTTTTTTACCCATCCTTTTGTGAATTTTTTTTTTTTGAGACAGGGTCTCCCTGTAGCCCCAGCTGGCCTGGAACTTACTATGTAGACCAGGCTGGCCTTGAACTCACAGAGATCCGCCTGCCTCTGCCTTCCAAGTGCTGGGATTAAAGGCATGGGCCACCGCATCCTGCAAAGCTGATGTGGCAGTGGTGTGATTTTTAATATATCAATAACAGTGGTTTAAAAAATCTTTGTTTGCTAAATTGTTCTCCATTGATAATATAACAAATTATCACAAACTTAATGGTTTAAAACAACATAAATTTCTTATAATTTTAGAGATCTGAAGTTCAAAATAAGTTTCTTTGTGTTAAACTCTGTGAAACAAATCAATGTATTGACTCATCATAGCCACGTTTCTTCTGGGAGAAGGCTTTCTATCTGTGAGGAAATAACCTGGTAGAGAAGCCATATCCTGCCCTCTTCAGTGCTTCATTCCTTGGCCTCTGGGCTGTCTGCTCCAATTATCCTGTCGCACAGCATTCAGTCTCTCTCTACTCAGACACTCTTCTGCATGGTTATTTCACTTATGATTATGCTAGAAACTTTTTCCATCTCAAAATCATCCAATAAGCAACCTTACTTCCATCCACAACTTTAATTTTTTCATGCAGATGACACCTCTCACTGAGTCCATATAGGT
The DNA here is from genome assembly GCF_000622305.1 of Nannospalax galili. Lineage (NCBI taxonomy): Eukaryota > Metazoa > Chordata > Mammalia > Rodentia > Spalacidae > Nannospalax > Nannospalax galili. The sequence continues at coordinate 1,110,707 of NW_008360320.1, read as the reverse complement.
CTAATTGTATTGATTGATTTTTCTCTTGAATATGAATCAGTTTCCTCATTCCTTTGGATATTTTAATTGAAGTGTAGGCATTGTGCATATAGAGAATAAAAGCTAATGTATTATTTGTTTTAATCTGTTAATTTTGCACAGAAAAATGTCATGCCACCCATACTTTAAGCTACTGCCAGGCAATTACAAGTAGCTGATGATTTAAATCTTTTTCAAGAGTCAGTTGGGACTGAGACACCATGTTAATTAGATTAAGTTCTCCTTTTTTTTAGCCCTATCTACAGCCTCTTTTGTGATTGCCACCAAGGGGCTGAACACTTGTCTTCTTGCAGACAGTGGGTGGACTGCAGTTTCAGATGGATTTGGTTCATGTTTGGGTTCAGCTCTCACAGGGTCTTGACATCTAATCACCCCAGGAAAGCATGAGGTTGCATGAATTCATTCTGGTTTCTGGCTTTTCCACTGCCAGGGAGGATAACAGAAGAATTGCTAGACAAGTAATTTATCTTCTGCTTACAATTTGCTTGTGGTGCAGTCTGCTTTGCCACTCATATTTTAAAGGCATAGCTGATATCTACTTTTCCCAATATCTTCCCTATTATACTACCTCTTTGCTCAGATGACCCAAATAAAGTACCTGCCTTCTAGAACCAAAGCTACAAAGAATTCAAATCATTAAGGCTTCTCTGTGTTTCTCTGACATTTGATGTCTATACCGTAAAATACAACTTTTATTTTATTTTTTAATTTACTTATTTATTTTATTTTAGGTGTATGAGTATTTTGTCTGTACATATGTAAGTGCAGTCATGTCCTGCAATGTTCAAAGGTACCAGAAGACAGTATCAGACCCCCCTGAAGATATCACTTTTTAATTCACTTTTTCATATTATGGTGGGAGAAAAAGTGTTTTACAGAGTTTTATATACTTACTATCAGCATATACTTTTACTTCAGGAAAACAAAGTCAGAATTCTTAAATCATTAATAACTACTTTGGTGAGTAATCACTTAATTTTTGAGATTTTAGGTTGTACTTTGAAGATTGAAAAGCATGAAGGATAATCAGAAATTAATTCTATCCAAAAACCAAGAAGAAGCTGATTTATTGGTTAACAACGTTCATTAGGGAAAAAGAAAATCAAGTAATAGTCAACAATTTCTTACTGAGAATTGCTCCCCTACAAAAAACTTTCCTAAGTATGTAGTAAATTATTGTAACAGTATGTAAAAATGAGATTCCTTGTTTTGGTTGAGACCCTACTAATCTGAAGAACAAACCAAGCATGGATTACCCTCACATTGTAAGGACGAGTGCTACATCTTCTATAGAAAGTAGGCAAAGGCAGTGGTTAGCCACTGATTGTTTTTGCCCTGAACCTAGTGCCCATTTTGAATGTATTTTTGTGCCAAAGTTGAAAGGGTCAAAGAGAGAGGTATGCTGTTGAGAGCTATGAGAGTCTGTGTGCAAAGTCACCACTCATGCCCACCCAAGCAGGAAGAGTGTGCACTTCTCCCTCCCTCTCTTACCTAATGTCAAGTAGAAGAAGCTTCAAGGGATTTAAGTTTCCGGGTTACATGAGCCCTTGGAGTAGAAGGGGAGAGGAGGGCAGGTAGAGTCCAAACATGAGGAAAGATCAAAACAAGCTTCCTAGATTATATGTGAAGAGGGCCACAAAGAAAGGACAAGAGAGCATTTCTTAGAAGTTGATAGCCAGCAAGAAAGTGGATGCCAGCACTTTAGCCCCAAGGAACTGAATTCCACCAACATGAACAAGTTTAGAAGTATATTTCCCCCATTCATCCTCCAATGAACAATGCAGTTCTAGTAACCCCTTGATTTTGACCTTGTGAAACCTCCAAGAGAGGTCTTGACTTTGCCAGCCTTGACTTTTTGCATGAAAAACTCTCAGCTAATAAATTCATGTTGGTTTAATTTGTTAGGTACGTTGTAGTTTGTTAAATAGGAAGAGCAAACTCATAAAGCCAACCCATAAAGATGAGCAGCAAAACCAATGATAGCAGAGGCTTTGGGTAATAACTTATTATGTCCATAATGCATACTGTCCTAGCTATCATTATCTGCCAACTTGATATAGCCTAGAATTTCCTGAAAAAGGAGGCACCTTTAAGTAACTGTCTTTATCAGGTTGGTCTATAGGTGTATTATCCAGGGCTTTCTAGAAGAACAGAACCCATAGAATGAATATCCATGTGAATATATATTATATATGCTCTGTGCATGTGTGTGTGTGTGTGTGTGTGTGTGTGTGTGAATGAATTTTACAATATAGAAATAATCTGGACTAAAAACTTTTACCTAATCTTACAACAAAAAAGTTATTGTTTGTAATTTAGAGAAGCTCACTTAAGCCATGTGCTCCTCTTGTGACCTGAGCATATGATCTTAATCCCTGAGGACCCCACCCTGCTCTTGACCCAAGACAGTGGCTGAAAGCATTTTGTATGCTTTCCATATCAAAGCACTGGAAACTGGCATGGTTTTCTTGTTGCAAACAATGAGATATGAGTGTGTGATATTCTAGACACAAGGATCAAAGGGCAAGACACTCTAAGATAACGGAGGATCCTGACTTCTACTTCCGTTTCATGCTAGAGATACTGTTTCAAAAAAAAAAAAAAAAAAAATCTGAGCTCAGCCCTTTCTGGAGAGCACATTTCTGAGAGACAATTGAAAGGACAGTTGCTCAGCAGTTCTGGCCCACTCTTGGCCTTGTGAATGTTGAATTCGGCTCTTTCTTTTTAAAGCCTCAGTCTAATGTGGTTTTAAAATTCCACATATATTTTAATAAATATTAAAAGAATTTATTAAACTGGCTTACACTGGACTAGTAACAACAGCTGTCTCACACCAGAGAGGCTGAATCCAGGTAGTTGTTTGGTCCTTGAGGCTGGGTGCCTCATCAGTCAAAGTAGTCCCACAGTGCCTGGAAAGGCCAAGAACCGAGTAGTTTCTCAGTCTGCAATGCTGGGTACCTCAGCAGTCCCAATCTGGTGTCAAAAAGGACTCCTGCAAAGCTGATAGTCGTTAGTCAATAATGGAAACCTAGAAATGCTAATTCTGCTATCAGTGAAGGAATCAGTTGCAGGAGCAACAGTGTAAATCATCTCCATGGCAAGAGGGAAGGACAAGCAAGCAAAAGGCAACTAATCTTCCTTCTGCCAAGCCTTTTTTCTTATCTGGGCTGCTCACAGAAGGTACCACCCACATTTGGGGTGGGTCTTCCCACATCAATTAAGGCAACCAGGACAATTCCTTAGTTGAGGTTCTCTACTTGGATCAATTCTAATTTGTGTCAAGTTGACACTAAAACATTGAGTATGTCTATGAGGGGGTTGTCTTGATTGTTAATTGATATAGGAAGGCCCAACCCACTCTTGGCAGTGCCATTTTCTGAGCAGATGAACCTGACTATATAAGAAAGTTAGCTGAGGGGCTGGAGAGTTGGCTAAGCACTTAAGAGCACTGACTGCTCTGGCAGAGGACCCAGGTTTGAGTCCCAGGACTCACATGGCAGCTAACATCCTTAACTGCAGTTCCAGGGGAATCTGATGCCCTCTTGTGACCTCTGTGGCATTGCATGACATGGGTGCAGTCACACACATTTGGTCAATACACTCCTAAATACTGAATAAAATATTTAAAAGAAGAAAGAAAGTTAGCTGAGCATGACCTTAAATGAGCCAGAGAGTGAGCCAGCAAGCAGCATTTTCCATGGGTTTCTATTTTAAGTCCCTGCTTGAATTCTTGCCCAGCCTCCCCTCAATGATGGACTGTGACCCGGAAGTATAAGCCAAATAAACCCTTTCCTCCCCAAATTGCTTTTGGCAAGAATGTTTTATCACAGCGACAGAAAGAAAACTAGAACATATATGACAATAAAAATTTCACATTTCAAAAATACTATTATCTAAGAGCACAGAGGGAAAGATAACACTCCTCATAGGAATTATAATTTGTGTGTGTGTGTGTGTGTATGTGCAATAGAATTACCTCATTACCTCAGAGGGGAGCTCGAGTGTGAGTTTCTTTCCTGCATAATTCTGTTCATGTGTAATTTGAGGTGTTTCAACTCTGTCATGGAAGCAAAATGAAGATTTTTATTTGGATATCTTCAACTACAGTAGTTGAAGAAAATGAGTTTTTATAAATGAGTTAATTATGTTTTCAACTGTAAATAAATTCCAGTTTTCTTGCTTAATATACAGTCTTTTAAAAATATTATTGTTTTGCATATTTCATATAATAGATCTTAATCAAATTTAGACCTTCTTTCCCATCCCTGCTCCCTGTAGACCCCCCACCACCACCAATCTGGATTTCAGGATTTCATGCAGTCTGTCATACAGGGTAAGTCCTATCTGGTCAAGCATTTGTACCCACATGTCTCTCAGTGCAAATTCATCCACTGGAGTCTAGTCAGTCTATCTAGAGTCACTCCCTTAAAGAAGATCAACTCTTGCTCTTAGAATATTTCAGAATATCTTAATTTAGTGGAAATTAGACTTTTTTTAATTTTCAAATTTTATTTTCAAGTTTTTTTTTTTTTTTAGGACCATTTCATTACAGCTTTAACATATTCAGTAACACACTCCAGAGCAAGAGTACATCTCTTTCACAAATGGCCGTAAGTTTCTAGGTTCACAGTTGAATTAATACAGTTATACAGTATTGTACTCATTATAAGCCCTGTGAGACATAAAATGGAATGAGTTTTTAACCTTTAAAAAAGATCTCCATTTCATTTAAAATACGCTGTTTCCTACATTTTTAATGCTACTAACACTTAGATGTTTGCACATCTAAT
>NW_008360320.1:1046555-1099409 GCF_000622305.1 Nannospalax galili | reverse complement strand
TCCTTAGGTCTGGAATCTTCTAAGAATGATTTTGGCCTCAGGAACTTGGGTGTTGGACTGACCTGAGACCCTGGCCATGGCCGTGCCATGCAGGGATGCAAAGGCAAATGCAGTGGGAAGAAGGCCCAAGATTTCCCAGGGAGTTGATTGAGTAGCTGGGTTTTACTGGATGCAGAGAGGTGAGGGCGGGGCCAGGTCCAGAAGCGGTGCTCCTGGGGCCCAAGAAGGGCACTGAGTTTTTCTGGGTGAAAAGGATCAGGAAGCAGTATTGGTTCTCCAGGTGTCTTGGGACACAAGACTAGGAATGGCGCAGGGCCCAAACTAGGAGTAGAGAACAGCGGGGGAGATGGAAGGGTGAATGTGGCTTGGGGAGTCAAAGAGCGGAGGGCTGCGCTATAGACTTACCCCAAGAGGTCTGAGGATGGGAGTGCAGGCTAGGAGAGTTAGCCAGTCGTGCATGTCCCGGGAAGCAGGAGAGGTGAGGGCGGGGCCAGGTCCAAAGCGGTGCTTCTGGGTCCCAAGAAAGGCACTAAGTTGTTCTGGGTGAAAAGGATCAGGAAGCAGTATTGGTTCCCCAGGTGTCTGGGGCCCCAAAACTAGGAATGGTGCAGGGCCCAAACTAGGAGTAGAGAACAGCGGGGGAGATGGAAGGGTGAATGTGGCTTGGGGAGTCAATGCGCGGAGGGCTGCGCTATAGACTTACCCCAAGAGGTCTGAGGATGGGAGTCGGAAATTAAACTTTTTTGACTATAATCTTTTAATTGTTCTATAATAAATAAACATTTGCAAATAAATATTTTTATTGAAAAAAAATAATTATTTCTCTTTTAGTATTCAAAAGTTACCAGTAAGATGATCTGAAAGTGTGAAGATTATGTGCTGTCTAAACAATATTTCTTACAAATTTCCTCTGTCTTTAATTCTGGTGCATAGTTTAAATTCATAATCAATCATAAACATATCAATAACTAGAGAGACACCGGTTGTTTAAAAGATGTTTAACTGGTGTAGTAGGAATTGCTATTTACTGGCTGAAGACTCAGAGAGTAGGCACTTACTGCTAAATGACTTATTAGAAGTCTATTCACAGTTAATTGTGAAGTTTTTTTATAAGAGATTGAAATCCTGGTTCTCAGGGACATAGTTTGATACCTGCTAGCACATATGTATTTGTCATAGGTGTTTTGGTGTTGTAAATTCAGCGTCTGCCACCAGTTGTGCTGAACAACCTTTGATTTGGGCTAATTTTAGAAGAGGATCCACATTGAAAATGCACAATCAATTTCTTAAAGGTTTGAAAACATTTTCTCTTAATGTTAAGTTGTAGCATTTAAACACTAGTTTGAAAATATTTTTACTCTTCAGATTCTTGATCAAATCCCTCAGTTCACCTAACACTACTTTTATTCTGTCCCCCAAACAGGCAGCCTGGTGGCATAGAGCCAAGAACAAAATTTTTTGGACTTCAGTAGATATAGCTATAAATGCCAATACTGTCATTTATTAGCCAAATAAAAAACCATCTGGGGCTGGGTTTTCTCAGTTTACCAGAAAGGCATATTTCCTTGGTGAATCATTTTGAGGACTATAATATCCTTGCAGAGCCATGGTGAAGGTTTCTTAACAAACAAGTCCAGACCGAGTACTTATAGCCTATTCTTACTAATACTTATTCTGAAATATAATTATTTAAATCTCTCCACTAATTCCACATTTCACCAAAATTCTATCGGACTTACTGAAATGCTTCTATTGATGAGTCATTCAGAGCACTTTGGCTGTTTTGTCAGTTGTTTACTCATCTTTAAGGAGTTAATATTACTAAAGAAAGCAGTATGACTCAAGAATGTCTTATACGGAATCCTTAGCAACCTAAAGTAGACCTGAAAAAGGAAATTTAAATTTAGTCTTCCAGCTGTTAATGGGGATACTTAGCACTTTTATTGAGGATTTTATTAGTCTAGGCCACAATGACTATATTATACTAATAACTGGTCTATATTACAGTTGTCATAAACTCTTTCTGCCAAACTTTATTTATGGTGATTGCTGTTACAGCAATCTAGTGCTGTTTGGTTTCCAGGCTCTACGATGTCTAGCCAGGGACCTTTTCACACGTGAAAACCCTCCTTGTCATGCTCTACTTTACCAATCTCAACAAGTGGCCTGTTGGTATTTTATAAATTTAGAGCAAAGTCGGTTATTTATTCTAAATGTGACACCATAGGTTTAGAGGTGGGCAGCCACCACATACGTAATCTGCTGATTAGTGCAAGTATGCATGTCAGAAACCAGCAAACTCCAATTTGCATTGAATCCCAGCTGCATGACAACTTATCAGAGAAGCCCAGATAGGAGGGCAAAGAATAGACCTCCTTAATTATGAGCATGTGTGTGCAGGTGCAAACCTGTATTAGTATAACTGAGCATTCTAGGATGCTACATTAATGATATTAAGATTCATTACATCTTCTTAATATGCATACCAATGCCTCATAGTGGCAATATGTGCGACCCAGGCTCCAGGCTTGCTGACAAAGTCCAGAGAGAATGTGAAAGAAGTGTGGCCAGGATTACCAGTAGATGTACAAGTACCAGTAGATGTAAAAGGCTTTCCTGTATTTTGATTATTGCATATATAAATTCTATGTTAATGTAAAATAATCTTGATTTTGGTTTGGAAAAATAGCCCTTCCTATTTTGGATGTAAACATCTAAATTTTCTGCAACAATATAAGAAACGAAAAATTAATACAAACAGAAGAGCAATTTGAAGAGGGGTGATTTTGGCTTGTTTGATTTAGCAAAATTTTAAATTTGAATGACATCTGATAGCCCAGGTACATCCACAGCACGCTGCCTTCATGCTTGTTTTGTTTACTTACATTATCATACAGGTCTTGAAGGCATTTACACTTGATATTCCATTTCTAAATGGAGAGGTCTTTCAGAGGCCAAATATTTGCTTAAGAGAAATCTACCAGGCAAGAAAATATGACTGGGTTTTCGGCCTACTTGCTATGTAAGACTTTGACAAAGCAAAAGTGTGAAATTCATTTGACCTAGGAGACTGAAAAATAATGAGACATTTCCTGACTTGGATATAGGAGACAGAGGAGAGAGTGTTTGATTTGTCCATTCAAGTGTTCATTCACTAAGACAATAAACATTCATTGATTATACACATGGTACCATGCTAGGCACATGACATGAGCAATAGCAACAGTACCTCATAGGACTGTTGTAAGGCTTCAATCTGACAGTGCATGTGTGGCAGGCACAGGCTTTGCTCTTTTCGGATTTTGTTGGTGTGCTCCTTTTAAATATCTCTGGTTAGCAGCCCATTTGTGACTAGATGAAGACGGTGTGTTCTGGGGGGATGGGCTCTAGATTGCTGAATAAGCATCAAGATTCTAGGTGACATTGCCTGGAAATGTGAGGGCATGAGCTCTTTACACTGTAAATTTCACAGCTGGGAAATCAGAAATGAAATGGAAAAAGGCAGGTAAATGACTCCTCCTTCTCTCATCGTGGACTGTTCCAAGGTACTGTTTCTCTTTCCAGTTCTTCCAAGAAAGTCCCCATATGTTAAGAAAAGACTCTGGAAGGCATCCTAATACAGGGATCAGCACACTGAAGGGACTACATTTTGTGGCTCACTGTCTTTCCTTATCTTACTTCCCCCATCCCAACCTTTACTGTTTGGCATTGTCTCCCACATAAGTGATGGTGTGATCTTGAATAGGACATCCACAACTTCTAATACAAGAACAGAGTTGAATAATATGAAGACCTTATTTATCTCAAGATGTTATAACTCCATAATTAACTAGAATGATACCAAGAATTATTTATTTTGTAAAAGTTATTTATTTTATTTAATATTATTTATTTTGTAAAATAGTTTTGTAAAATAGTTACAAATAGTTACAAAATAGTCTATAATTTTGTAACGTGTGATACAGAGAGATCTTTAAAAACATATTAATCGTGTGATATAAAAATAATTTTCTTTTTTAAGAAAAAATGGGTCCTGCACTGGCGAGATAGCTCAGTGGGTAAGATGCTTGCTGCCAAACCCGATGACCTGAGTTTGAGCCTCAGGACACACGTGGTAGAAGGAGAGAACCAGTCCTCACAAGTTGTCCTCTGACCTCCATATGTGCACTGTGCATACCTGAGCACACACATATATGCACACAAACACAAATAAATAAAAAGTGTTAATAGGTCCCTATTTTGTATTCTCAAATTAAAAGAAGCTATATTAAGGAATTTCTAAGTCAACCTCACAGTAATGAAACTGTGCTTTCATGTCCACTTGGACAGTCTCATATTTGAACAGTCCCCTTAAAGGGAGGAAAAAATTATCAGTTATTGTGCCAAAGTACAGTGCCAAGTACTAAGCAAGTAGCTTATATCCATGTTTGATTTAGTTTATCTGGAAGGTATAATTATTTCAGAGTTTAGGAAATGAAGGAATGAGACAGTAATATGCTACCAAGAACATGCAGTTAATAAGGGGCTAGGAATGTAAAAAGCCATGTTCAAGACACAAAGCCACTGCTCCTTTGGTAAGGGCATCACTCCATTTTGTTAATTTTAATTTTCCATATTCTTATTTTCATATACACCAAATCTAAAAATTACAAACCATTTCTTAAACCACAGATTCATAAATTTAATAGCCTTTAGTTATTTTATTTTGTTTATTGAGTAGCTAAAATACCTACTAGGATAGAGCTACCCTTTTAAAGAATATCCACCACTATCAAGGATAATTAAGTTTAAAAATTCTTTATTTGATAGCACTACAATATACACTTTAAATTACCTCTTAAACACATTTCAAAGAGTTCAATATTTTGTTCTCTGTAGTATTATCATACAGAGATATCTAATAACTAATGCATTTGTGTTTTGCAATATAAATATAAAATTCACAAGATGCTTTAGTGGTTTAAGAAAGAAAGAATCTTTATCATCTTCAAAGGAAGCATGCTATAATGAGTTTTACTCCAAGGCTATATCTATTATTGTATTATATTTGGCTAGCTTTAAACTAACATAAATATGTAAATGGCCTGAAGTAAGTCTATACCAATCAAAAGATGCAACTATATTGTATGTATCATTAATGAACTTGAAGAGACATGACATGAAAGAATAAATTAAATCTGTATTTATAGCAAATAGTGAATTTTAACTCAGTTTTCTGTTACTAAATTGATGATCAGATGTGAAGAGTTTTCCAATGGAGCAATTAAATAACCAGTGAAAATATTGTCTTCCTCAAGTATTGTTCAACGTGAAATCCTATCTTCAGATCATAGCTAAAATACACAAAAGATTCTCTATGGAAAATACTCTTATGTATCTCTTCCTGGCTTGAGACTCTGATTTTATTTCTGTTTTGAATTTTTTTGTCATATGGTAATTCTATCTTCATTTTCTAAATTGTATTTTGTGCATTTCATACAATACATCTTGATCATATTTAGATCCCTTCCCCTGTCTGCACAGCCCATACCCCATTCTGTCATATATGTTAAGGCCTATCAAGTCAAGTTTGTATGTTCAGATGTCCCTTGGTTTGAGTTCATCCACTGGAGCCCATTCAGTCTACCTAGCATCACTCTCTTAAAGAAGACCAACTGTCCCTCATCCAGCAGTGACCAGCTGCCAATAGTCCCTCAGCTAACATTGTGGTTTCTTTCTCATCTCCCCACTTCTATACTGGGCTTTTGTCTGGTTTGAGTTTGCATGGATCTTGTGTAAACATTGAGTGCAAGCATTAACTGCTCAGAATACCCTGTTTACTAACTAGAAACATATATGGCATTGCATTTTCAACTTAATATGTCATTCAAAAAATTCCAGTGTCAAACACTGTATGACAGTGGATGACATAAGAGGTGACACAAAAGGACAGAAGGTATGCAAGACAAAAATGGATAAAACATCTATCATGTTTCATTTTAATATAAAGCAAGGGTCCTATGTATAGCACCAAAGAGAAGCTTCTTAATGACCCTGTGTGGTCTTTGGAAGTTCAGCAAAGCTTTATATTTCCATAATCTACAGTGGTATGCAGACTTTCTACCAGAGTGGTTCTCAAATGACTGAGCAGCCAGATGTCAATACCTCATGTCAAAACAAAACCTAGATTTGATCCTTACATTTGTGGGAAGAAAATAACAAAATGATTTTTATGAAATTCTGCCTTACAGAGGCCTTCCCATTACTGCTGTAATAAATGTTTTAATAAACCTACTGACTAACATTTGTGAATTTGTAACCACCAGGGTAAAACCAAGGAAAAAATGCCCAAATCTGGCAAGTCCAGCCTCAGGAGCTCACAATGTTCAATACTCCTCTATCCCAGCCTCCAGCAAGTCATTGCCATTAGATCTCTCTAGCTTTTAAGAATGCCTAATCCAGTCAGGCATGATGGTACATGCCTTTAATCTAGGGAGGCTAGACCAGGCAGGCTAGCCTGGTCTACATAGCGAATTTCAGGACAGCAGGGAGACCCTGCCTAGAAACAAAAACAGAAAATGTATCTAATCTAGTGTTCCATCTATACAGACCTTCCCAGAGTAAGGTCTGTGTATTATACCTTATCAGGAGAGCTCATAGGTTATTTATTCACACATAAATAGATATAATGCTGTAGCCCCATTCACTTACTCAGCTAAGACATATCTGGTTTGTGCCAAGCACTGGGTTGGAGAGCACTGGAAAAGTATCATCAGAGTGAACTTCATGAGCATAGTGGGTGGTAGGAAACTTTGACTCTTGCTCAGTTATCCACAGTCCCACTCTACTGTATTTTAAGAGTACTGTTGCATGCTGGTTGGGAACCTACAGAACTAGACTGACACTGAAGAATTCTAATAAAAATAAATCTATCTTGCCGGGTGTGGTGGCGCATGCCTGTAGTCCCAGCACTTGGGAGGTAGAAGCAGGCATATCTCTGTGAGTTCAAGGCCAGTCTGGTCTACACAGTGAGTTTCAGGACAGTTGGAGCTACAGGGAAACACTGTTTCAAAGACAAAAAATAAAAATAAAAAGTCAAGTTCAACACACCAGAAAGGAGAGAATGTCAGTTATGCCTCCCAAAAAATATATCTTAAATAACAATGACTTTTCCGAAGCTCTCAGATCACAGGGCACACACCTCTACTGTCATTAAGATCAGTCTTTTTTTTTGTTTGTTTTTTTTGAGACAGGGTCTCCCTGTAGCCCCAGCTGTCCTGGAACTCTAAACACAGCATGCAAGTTATTTATCAATGTTTCAAATTAAATTCTCCTATATTCTTGGAATTTGAGAGTAAGTCCTAAACTGGCAATACATAAGCTCACATTCTCAAAAGAAAATGCTAAGTGTACACTGAGAATTATTAAGTGTTAAAAAGAAAACCAGTCTTTACCTCCAAATGCCCACAAAAGCACTAATATGTAAAAAACAGATTTGAAATGGGAGGGGAGTCTGAGACTTAAAATCACCAGGTCTTAGGCATTCTGGTACTTCCCCTTTCTCCATATGGTAGGGTAAAAAATGTTCTTCCCAATAAGAAGGGAATGTTCCAGAAACAACTCACGACCATTGAAAGAGCTGGAAGAGGAGCCGGCATTTCTCCTCTGCCTGGACGAGGCAAGCAGCAGCTCAAAAGCCAGGAAAGTCCTTGGGAGATCAGTGTGTTTCCCAAGTGTGGGAGGAGACTGGTTCCTGACTCTGGCTTCAGAATCCTGAAGGAGAGCAGTTGCCCAAGGTAGAGAACAGCTGTGAAAGCAACCTGTGCTCTGAAAATTTGACAGATTCAGCCTCAAAGTTACCATTCAAATTCCAAGACAACTAAAAGGTACCTCTTCATTTCCTACCATATAAACCTTGTTGTCCAAATTTATTTTCTCATGGTTCTGGATGATAGAAGTCTAAAAAGGATCTGCAAGGTTGCTTCCTGTTGGTGGGGGCGGGCGGTAGTGAGAAATTCATTTCCTAACCTGGACCACACTGAAAATGTTTTTTAATTTTTATTTTTTAATGTATATTTTAATTGAATTTTTGTGCATTTCATACAGCAAATCTTTTTTAAAATATGTTTTTACTGAATTTTTTGTGAATTTCATACATCTTAGTCATATTTAGACCCCCCTCTTCCCTATCTGTACCTCCCCGTAGTCTGCCCACAGGACTTGATGCATTTTGTCGTATATGTTAAGGCCTATTGTATCCAGTTTGTGTACTTAGATATCCCTCGATATGAGTTCACCCACCGGAGCAGGTTCAACCTATCTAGTATCATTCTCTTAAAGAATATCAACTGCCTGTCACCAAACAGTAATCAGCTGCCAATGGTTCCTCACAAAAGTTGTGGCCTCCTGCCCGTTTCCCAAAATTCTCTACTGTTTTTTTGTCTGAATGAGTTTGCATGGGTGTTGTGTATGCTGTCACCATTGCTCTAAGTTCATATGAGCAAGGTCTCAAGAGCCTTTAAGACTGTTTCCTTATGGTCGTGCACCTCCTCCTCTGGCTCTTACAATCTTTCCATCCTTTCTTCCACAATGGTCTCTGAGCCCTGGGTGCGTGAAATTTAATACAGGAGTCCTATCCAGGGACCCACACTCTGAAGTCTCTTGTTCTCTACACTTTGGACAGTTGTGGCCTTTTGTGTTCATAGCCCTCTGCTGCATGAGGAAGCTTCGCTGATGAGAGTTGAGAGATGCATTAGTATTCTCTCTACCCCTTGTCCTGCTATGTTCCACGAGACTTAAGTATAGAGGTTCCATTGTAGATGTGTCACTTAGGGTTGGGCATCTCACAGACACTTATTCTCTGTGTGTGACCAGTTGTGGAACTCTATAGTAGTCTCTGTTGCAAAACAAGCTTCTTTGATGAATGGTGACTGGTACATTTGTCTGTAAACATAAGGATCCATATTTAGCATATAGTAAGAAATTACATTTGTCTAGGGATGTGACCGATTTAGGGATTTTTCTAAATCAATGACCTTCCCAACCATGTGTATTTGGCTATGTTTACAGTGCCACTTGAGCAGTCCAATTGATTGGGCTTGGGGAGGGAAGAGGGAGAAGTAGATAGGGAGAAAGGGAAATAATGCATAGGTGAGAGAGGTAAATAATGCTTAGATGGTGTGGAAAAAAAAGAGGAAAATGTTTTAGTTCAAAAGTCTACTGAAAATATAATATATATTTTCTGTACATATAATATCTGTACATGTGTATAATTGAAGGCTATACAAGAAACACAGTGCCAAGCAGGAGAAACCTCCCTTCAAGTTGTTGATCAGGGTGGTCCAAGAGACTCCCAAAATTATACAGGCTATTCCCACAGCCCTTAATTATTTCCCAGAACTTGAAGGTAAGACCCTATTTCTGAAGACAGCACATGCTTTGGACATGACTTGAATCAATGGAGCTGGAACTGACCTGGAAACCTTCTCGAAGACTAGCTCTCATAGTCTTGGAGGACACTATGCAAGCTGCTATCAATTAATGGTCCAACCCCAGCTTTAAAGCCTAATAACCCCAACAATGACTGGCACAGAAAACCATATTGGTGTTGCAGTAGCATCTTTATCTTGGGAATGATCAACAATCAATAGCTCCTTAACTTGGAATGCAGCTCTTCCTGTATCACCTATTGTCTCTGACCTCTGCCTTCCATCCCAGATCTTCTATGACTCTACCTTGATGTGTCACTTTTATAGGGACTCTTTGACTGCATTAAGTCCACTTGAATAGTCCATGATTACTTTCCCATATCAAGATCCCTAGCTTGACTATATCCAAAGAACCCTATTTACCAGGCAAGGAACTAGTCTCAGGTTCTGGCTATTAGAACAAGGACAGTATCATACCTTAAGAGGAAGCTTACTAGGTCATTAGGACTCTCTCAATAAGAAAGATAAGAAGTTATTATTACAAGAGAGGGACACTCAAGAGGCTCAGAAGAGCATACCCCAGAGCATGCCCCAGTAGGGGCTCTACAACAGATGATGAACGTGTTACCTGAAGGAGCCAATCTGGACCTCTACCGCACAGAAGGCAATAACACCACAATCCAACAGCTCTAAGCAATGTGATGCTCCCTTTAGTTTACTTCCTCCTCCCTTAAACTCCTCAAGACCTAGGGGTTGAAGTGAAGAGCAAGGGAGAGACTGAAAAACTATCCTGGCCTTTGAGGTAGCACAGGCCTAGACCAGCATGGAGGGAGAGGCTGTGAGCTCAGTGGGAGACGGAACTCTTGAATAGACAACACTTCCCTCCTCCCCTCTCCACACCAATGAAAGTTTTGTGAGCAAAACATGAAGATTCTAATGTTGAAAATGTGTAATTCTGCCCACAAGGCAGCCACACTTGTGGAGAAAGAGATCCAAGAGAGCAGGTTGAACACAGATCTCACCTCATTCAACACAGCAACTGCAATGATTTTACATATGTTTATGCAGATGTACTCCAGTCATTGCCTTTGACAAGACGTTTTCCCAACTCTGATTTCTGATGAGTTCCCACCTTTATGTCAGCTGCTGTGCAACTCCACCACTCCCATGCTTAACAGCAGCTAGCTCATTCTGAATTCTCATCTCCCCCTAATTATTCAGACCTGCCTAATTCTCTAAATGCATTAACTGGCATGGGGTTGACATCGTCTATGCTGTTGAGCAGTTGTTACATTCCCTTCTAAATTACTTCAGCTTGACATTACAGAGATAATCTGCCACTAATGCAAAGTTGTGTATTTACAATATTAGAATCTCTGTCTTGTTATTTTTTCATTACTACTGTATTTTCTGTGTCTCCCTCATTACCATGTGTATTGTTTCATTATTTACATTTTGAATGCTATTATCTCCAAGGCTGTCAGCAGAAGCATTCTGAGATAATGACTCTGTGGGAAGAGAATTATCTAAATATGGATCTTCCTGCTCCTGCTCAAATAAATTATTGTCTAACTCTTCAGATGCTGCTTCTTAGGTCCTCATTAAGACTCTCATAGCTTAGGGGAACTGCAGATACCAACTATCTTTGTGTAAGGTCTGAAGGCACAGAAACAAAGCTAGAGATAGAGAAATCTAAGCAAGACAGGAAGTTTTAAAAAAAAAAAAAAAGAATACCCATGACAGTGACAGGGAATGCAAAAACACCCAATCAATGCATATTTAACAGCAGAACCCTTGAAAAAGAATACCTGTTTGAGAGTCTGAAGGTAAAACAATGACCCAAATGACTATAAAATATTTGGGGGTTATTGTTGATGTTCTGGATTTGGTGTTTTTGCTTTTATTTAGATTACCTGTTGAAAAGCAGACACTCCTCAAAGGGCTTGACCAGCATCCTGGCTAAGAATCCACCCGTGCCCTTCAAATTTCTACCTTTACTTCTGGTTTCTACATTGAGCTTTATGTTAATAAACCTTAACATAAATGACAGAACATATGAATTCCAGTGGGGGGCTGTGGGAGGGTGCAAGTTGGGAAGGGGGTATAAAGATGATTAAGATTGATTGAGATGTTCTGTATGAAATACATAAAAATTCAATAAAAACAAATTTTAAAAAGTATATCATTGCGAGGTTTACACCTGCGCTTGGTTGCCTACTGGTATCTCAAGCTTAACATGGCCAGTACAGAACTCTTTCTTCCCACAGAAGTTTGCTCCCTCTGCCTCCAGTCATGATATCTCAGGGTCTGCTCATGCTCAATACATATTTGACTACTCAAGCAAAAGGTAACAAATTTCCCTGACTCTTCTCTTTTTCTTCACATCAAATGTATCACCACACCCTGGGACTCCAAACTCCAAACTCCATCCTAAACTCCATCCTAAATCCAACCACCTCTTTCCATCTCTCTGCAACCACCACTACGCATCAAATTGTCATTCCTCAGTGAGAAGCAACTTCTTCAAAGAGAGGCCAGCTGTCACTCTTGCTCCTCCCCCACAGCAACCAGAAAGAACCTTAGAAGGCTTGTTTTGAGCCGTGACTTCTGTTTAAAGCCCCAGTGACTTCTCGACGCTTGAACAGAACCCACACATTTCACCATGATCTGGCCTTAACTAGCCCTTGAATTGTATCTTTCTCTCTCTCTAGTCGCAGTGGCATTCTAGATCATTCCTGCCACTTGCTGCCATCCTGAATATCCTGTCTCTAGACCTACCCATAAATGGATGGCTGCTTTTCCTCATTCAAGTGTCACTCAGCCTCTTATCTTTCATAACCCTGGTCCATCAACTTATTTATCATCTACTTCATCTCACTAGACTATAAGCTCCATGAGGGCAGGAATCCCATCTCCCTCATTCCCCAGTGTCCATACAGGATCAAGGGATATATAAGAGTCAGTCAGTAAGTATTCATAGATGAATGGGTAGTTGAAATCCAAATCACACGAGGCCCACATTGTCTATCTTCTTAGTTATGCTTCATTCCCAGATATCTACTTACATGTTTAGGGAGAAGCAGTTGCAGATTTTAGAACTGTATATTGATATACGCTCAGTGTTTTTGCAAACCCAGCTCCACCTAGAAACGTCATGTCTCAAGAGCCCTTTATCATATTCTGGGAAGTCTGCAGCCCAGTTCCCACCCTAGTGCAGGGAATACAGAGCCTCACTCATCCCCTTCCCAGAGTGCTTCTCTTTGGCAAAATCATCCATTCCATCCTCACTGTGTGAATTTCCCAGGCATGGGCAGGGTGAGCTTTTATACCCTCCTCAGACTCCACCAAGAATGCAGCTACTAGAAAAAGAGAAATTTTCAGTCTCAATCCCCTAGTGTCAGCCCTTTTGTAAATCCTATAATTATATGCTGTGGTAACTTAGTACAGAGTTCAGTTATAAAATTTTGTTTATTTTATGAGGAGAGCTAGATAAAGGGAGGAAAGTAGACATAATTTTCCTTGAAAAGTTTCTTAAAGCCTTGCTTAACATTCTTGGCTGTTTTAATAAAACAAAACAAGGCAAACAAACAACAACAAAGAAAAAAATGGGCCCTTATCTCCTAAGGCTGTACATACAACCTACCTGCATTCCCATTGATTAAGCAAAATGAAAAGAGTAACTAATCAATGCTGCTTTCTATACCCTTACAAGACCCCAGAGGAGAGGAGATAATGAACATTTATCAACCTGTATTCTTGGAAAAAAATAACACAAAATTATAAAATTATGAAAAAGTATGGCAGAAGATCTTCTAGAGAAGAGTTAGCTAATATTATCATTTGAATTACAAAGAACAGGAATGTACAATATATACCCATTCTATAGATACAAATAAAATTATTTCAGTAATTTACATATATGTAAACTATCAAAATAATTACTTTGTTTAGAAAGGTATTTTATTTATTTTAAATATATATTTTAGTTGAATTTTGTGGATTTCATATAATACAAAAGGTATTTTAATCCAAAGGTATAATTAATCCTGAGTCTTTTGACATACATAAATAATTTTTGCAATTAAATTTCTGCTGCTAAGATTTGATAGTTTAACATTTCCCATTGCCTAGACAGACACGTGCTCCTCAGAGCCTTGTGTGAGGTGGATAAGGATGGGTGTCTACTGCTCGGAGTGTCCAGTAAAGGAACAAGAGCCCAGGAAAGCAAATCCACTGCCCACTGCTTCTCCGCTGTCAGTGATAATAAGCATTTGGTGTGAAGCTTCCTGGAATCACCTGCTATGCCACCTGTACCCTGCTCCTAGAGAAGGTTAGTAACCTGTGCCTACAGGCGATAACTCTCTATTGAGCCTTCCAATGCTCTTTGTAGTGACTGAGAATCATCCTATTATGATTCTCAATAATATGATGGTGATCTAATGCCGTGAAAAATGTCTTTCATCCTGCTCACAAGAAGCAACTTTTTAAATCATTAATTTTTCAGAGCACAAGTGGCCCCACCAGCTCGGTCACACACCTGTTTGGTCTGCACCTTCATATAAGGAACTAGAACTTCAGAGACATGGAATTTCCACATTTTTAGTGTTAGTGTGACCTCTATTTTTAGACTTAGAAAAATTTACTTTTTAAAAATAACTGGACAGACATGGTCAACGGCTACTTTTTCATCTTCTTGCTGCGCAGGCCTGTCTGTCTCCTTCCAACCCAGGGTTAGGGCTACACACTCCCAGCTGGGATCGGTCAGCCTATCTCCAGCAGAGGAAGCCCAAGAGTTCAATCAATGAGAGTTACAAATCAGAAAGTCTTAATTCCTTCTCCAGCCAAAGTGATTGAACCACATCACAGAAACACTAACAAAAGGCTTTTATAAGCTCCAGTGAGTGAATCCTTTTTAGTGTGAAGCCTGTTATGTTCTTTTATTAGTCCTCAAGCAACAAATGTAATGCAGACATCAATCTTATTAGAACAGTAAGGAAATCTCTAAAGCCAACAGAAGAGAACTTGGAGTCCTATCAAGCAAAGGTAACAATGTAATTTAGCAACTGTTGCCATTAAAGGCAAAACATACTGTGTCACTATGAGGGAAACTGCTAACATAAAAATTGGGAATTATTAATTACAATGAAGTAGGCGTTAGCACCACTTTCATGATGACAGGCACTGTTCCAAATGCTTTAAATGCATGATTCCCTAACAGCCACAGCAAGAGGTATTATTAGTACTCTCACTTTTTAGATTAGGAAATGGAGGCTTAGACTAGGTCAAGTGCATCGTCTAGTGTTAGGCAAACAGAAACATCAGAGTTAGGTTTTGAGACAAGCAGTTAGTTCTCTCTCTGTGTATTTTCTGACTGCTATGTTTCACACCCCCTCAGTGACACAGAGTTGTAACTCAACACCAGGCGACCACATAGACCAAGTTTCTGAGTGCTACAGGAAGTAACTTCTCAGCTCAGCAACCTTGTCCCCAGTGATTCTTTCTTCCTGGAAAACCTTCCATTTCTTCCTCAGTCAATTCCACATTCACTCTCTAAGATTCAGCTTAGGCATCACTTGCAAAACTTTCCCCTGTGCCAGCATCTTTGCCCAGCCTTCTGACACTGGTATGGTTGGATTCCTTTCCTCTGCTTGAAAATGCATGAGCCCTGTGTGCTATAGGGAAGCTGGAAAAGAATGCCTAGAGTTACTGGGGAGTCACAAAGACAAAAAAAGAAAAAGGAACATTCCTCTAATGACGAATAAATCCCCCCCTTTTTTATCATCAGTGATCACCAAGTGATGTTTATATTATTTACCTATGCTGCAAGTACACAGAGCTAATATGCAATGAGATAAACATATTATTTATCAGAGTTTTCAACAGTCTGTGGTTCTTCCTAGTTTCAAGCCCATTTAACTGCAGAAAATAAAGAATCATATGGTAAAGTTAACCTAAAACATTTTCCCCTTCATTTCTGGTGTGGGAGGAAAGTGGCCATATAGAAGTCTCTAGAAAATAAGTAAAGTCTACACCTTTGGCCTTTCTTGGCAAGCTTGTGAAATATTTATTGCATTTCTTTCCAAAAGCTTAAAAGTATTTTCCTCCTCCAGAGAATATTATTCTGCAGCCCCGCACACACCCCCCCCTTCCTCTTTCAGCTGTGCTTCCTTCTCTTGCCCCTTGCCTGACCCCTGTCTTTCAGTGCTGCCTTCGGGTTAACTTTTTCTGACAAATTCCTGTTGCCTTTCATTTAAGCTGTTACCCTCCATATGGCTCTTCTGTCTTTGATGTGACCCAGATCTAGTACAAATCACAGAACACAAGCTCCACAATGTAATAACTCACCGAAGAATCTCTTCACTATAGTACTCAAGACAGAGTTCAGCACAAGTTTAAAGAAATGAAGAACATCTATCTATCTATCTATCTATCTATCTATCTATCTATCTATCTATCTATCTATCTATCTATCTAAATATCTATCTACCTACCTCATCTATCTATCTATCTATCTATCTATCTACCTATCTACCTATCTATCATCTATCTATCATCTATCTATCTATCTATCTATCTATCTATCTATCTATCTGTCTACAGGAAGAGAGACAGAAACTGCATCTCCATAGCACCTCTAGAGAAAAAAAATAGATGGTTGACCTGTGGACAAACGTTGGAATGAGCATCCATTAGGATGAATAAATCAGACAAGTCGATTGCTGCTAATTAGTGGGTCTGAACTGAGATTCAAATTTGGGATTCGGTGATAAATTGGTCCAAAACATATTTTTTAAACAAGCAGAAGAAAAAGAGAGGAAAAAAACCAAAGCTAAAAACAAACAGAAAGAAAAAATATTTTTAAGAATTTTCTCACCCATCCCTTTCCAATGTGCAAGAGCAGTAAAGCAGTTGCAACTGCCCATCCCCCAGTCAGATAAAAGTTGTTCGGCTCCCTGTGTGATGGATGTTGGTAAATATTGGAAATGAAATGGGCAGCTCCATTAAACATTAAAAATTCTCCCAGCACCTGCTGAACTGATTTTATAGAAAATGAAAAAGAGGAAACCAAGGAAGGAAAGGAGGTTAAAGAGGAGAGAGAGAGAGAGAGAGAGAGAGAGAGAGAGAGAGAGAGAACAGCTGTCTTGAGAACTTGCTCAATTCTGTGAACAACTGCATTCTGAATACCCTCAAGCAGAAGTCTCAACCTTTATAATCAAGCTTGTTCATCAGTCAAGCAAGGCTAATTAGGACCATCCACCTTCTCTACCTAAGAAAGAACAGTTCACAGTTCATGTTAATTTCCTTGGACATATGAACACCCTCCTTCACACACGATGAGGTGAAAGGGTTTTCTGTGCTTGATAGCACTTATCTGTGAAATTACTTAGGTTGTCAAAAGGACAAGTGTAGATCTGTCCCTGGGAGACCTCCCATATCATCACACTAGTCATGTGCTTACTTTTAAAGGATGTACCCACTTTTCTCTGTGTCTCTCTCTGTCTCTTTTTGTCTTTCTCTGTGTCTCTGTTGCTCTCTCTTGTATTTTACTCTCATTTATGAAATTACCACCATTCTTCTTACTGCTTCATATCCAGACTTCTAACCACTAAGAATCAAGTTATAGTAAAATGTTATTGTCCTTCCTCCACATTCTCCCTAGCCAACTCCTAGGCCCATCAGGCCCCTTATATCTCTTCATATACTAAAATTATATTTTCTATTGGTGTCACAGTGGCAAAGGGCTAATGTCTCTATTCTCTAAACTCCACTACTAACCTCATGTAACATCATGAACATAGATGCATTTTTACATAGCCTTAGCATGCAGTTCTATACAACTGAACACTCACTGGATGACTATCAATGTCTTAAGCTGTTTTCTGTGCAAATACAAACCCTACAAGATGCTAAAATGTTAGCTGTTTTACTACCAGTAAATCTTCATGCTGCCATTTGATATGTTTGCTTTATTTTCTCTCAAAAATGTGTAATAAGCAGTTTCATTGAGTTGAAAATACCCTTTCTTCTCAAACTTTCGATAGTTCCTAAGGTCTTGTTTCTTTTTAAGATTAGGCCATATATCAAAAATGTTCTACAAAGTTATTAGCTTAATCTTTGAACCAGAACAAGTTAACTGGGATCTAATTCATAATATGTCAGAAACATATAAAACAAGTTGAGATCAAGGGATGAGAAAGAAGAAAAAACTACAAAAAAAGCACTATTTAGAAAAACTTGTACAGAGACTCTTAACGTTATTAATTAACTAAAGATGTTAAAGGTTAGGCCAACTGTATTTATATATTCTAAGTAAGTTCAAGAAAATCTGAAAATTAAGCCTCACATCTAGAAAGAGTATCCTTTAAAACTGTTACCATAATCTATTTGCTTATGTTTGATAGAGGATGAAAGGTGAGACCTGAATGATGTCAGTATTGCACAGAGTGAGTACATAAGATGGGTCCTTATAATTGAGTTCCTGATGCTCTACCCCTGAGCTTGACTAGAAAGCTTCTAGGAATAAGAAAATTTATATAACATTTACATAACAGGTTTATAGATATACATTATACAATATTTATATAACAAGTTTAAAAACAAGAACCTAAAGATGCTATATGGCAGTAAAATCCCCAGGATTTTAGAAAAATTAGAGAACAAATGTGGCAGCTCATGGACTGAGCTCCAGAAGATAGCACAGAGCAGAGGGTGCTTGCAAAACACCAAGACATGAAGGACCTGTGACTGCAGACCACGGAAGGATGGGGAAGAGCTAAGCTGTGGCTGTCAAGATTTTGTCAGAGCTCCACTTCAGAAAGGTGCACATGAAGGATAGTTCCTTAGACATAACAAAATGAAACAGATGAGTTTGACTCCTGAAACTACACAAAAATGAATGTCTCTCCCTTTAAGAAGATCAGCTCTTGCTCACCCAGCAGAAATCAGGTGCCAAGAGTTCTCTGACTATGATTGGGGCCTGCTGCCCATTTCCACAGTTCTCTGCTGCATTTTGTCTGCGTGAGTTTGCATGTGTCTTGTGCATGCTGACACCATTGCTGTAGGTTCATATAAGCAAAGTCCCAAGAGCCTGTAGGACTCTATTTCTCATATGATCCTGCACCTCCTCCCTGGCTCTTACAATCTTTCTGTCCCCTCTTCTGCAATGGTCCCTGAGTGCTGGGCGGGTAGAGTGTAGTATAGGAGTCCTGTCTAAGGATTCACTCTCAATAGGCTGACTAGACCTCAGTGAATGAGCTTATACTGAGGGACATCTTCGGACACTAACTTGACTCAATAGGCCTTAACACAGAGGACAGAATGTATGAAAACCAATGAGGGGGACTATGCGAGGGTGCCAATGGGGAAAGGGTTTTAAGATGAATAAGATGTTCTATATGAAATATATAAAAATTCAATAAAAATTTACAAGGAAAGATGAATATGTAAGAAAAAGTCATATGAAGCAAAAAGATAGAAAAGGTGTGTTATAGGAGGAGGTGGAACACAGGAAGAAAACAGCATATTTGAAGAATTTTAAGTCAATTTAAAAAATATTTAATAAATGCAGAGAACTAAATTACCTGACCATAAAGAAGAATATGAATGAAGCTAAGAGATTTCATGTATAAGAATGTGGGGGTGCTGTGAGGAGAGTGTGGACATGGCTTAAAGTAAGCGATCTAATTAAGTCTTTAGCAGAAGCCATTAGAGCCCAATTCACATTAGCTCATGTTTCCAGTCTGGAAAAAATTCACAAGATCATCCTGTAAAGAAATGAAAGTGAGAAACCTGTAAAATCAGCCACCCAAAATTTAGGAGGATGACAGTAAGATGCCATTCAGAAAACAGCAGGATTAGCACCATTCTGTACCAGAAATTGTGAGAACACTCTTGTTTGATTCATAAAATTCTGGAAAACGGACTTTTCTCTGAAGAAATTAGCTAGACCAGAAAAACAAAGATGCTAGCAGTTTTAATCTCCCAATTAATTGGTCAAATCTCCCACAAAGCAAGAAACAAAGATGCTAGCAGTTTTAATCTCCCAATTAATTGGTCAAATCTCCCACAAAGCAAGAACATACAATAGAGTTTCATTTTACTTTCTTGTCCAAACTTAAGTTGAACCAACAGGCAAGTAAACCTGCAGAAATATGAAAGATGCCTCTAATATAAAAGGTTCATTCTATTAAAGAAACTGAATTAGTAAATCCTGTATCCTACAAGTCAGACTCCAGGCCCATATAGTTACCTTAAGGATCCTAAGAATCTTAAGTTACCTTAAGCATCTAAGAAAAAAAGTCAATTCTGCAGAATCTCTGCCAGAGAACCAAAGAGGAGATAGCATATCCCAACCCATTCTAGAAAGCCAGTGACACTTTGATCCAAACCCAAAGATATTACAGGGAAGAAAACCTATCAGCCAATGCACCTCCTGAACATAGGTATGAAATTTTAGGTTAACAAATCAATGCAACAATAAATCAAATGTATATACATCTTGAGTGATGTTTATTTAAGGAATGCAAATTTGGCTTAATGCTCAGAACTAATCTATGCTGTTCACTCTAACAGAAAAATACAATTATCTCATATCAAATGCTGAAAGTAAAAGAGTTGATGAGTCAATATTCTTTCTGATATGAATTCTCTGCAAATTAGTAATAGAAGAAAACTTCAATGAGGTAACAGACAACTTGGGAAAGCCTCCAGCTGCTATGATAAGAAGTCATAATAGGATAAAACCTTCCTCATTAATAATAGGAGCAAGCAAGGAAGTCTATTCTTGCTGCTTGCATTCAACATTATACTGGAGTTAAGACTCAATGGAGTAAGACAAGTGGCAGAAAATAAAGAAATCAGGTTGGAAAGGCACAGTTAAAGTAAAAAATGTCATGATCAATTATTAATAACAACATGTGGGACCTACAAAAAGTTCATGAGAATGAGCGAGTAAGTCTAGCAGAACTTTAAGATAAAAGGCTGAAAACTTTAAAGTCAATTTTAATTTTACATAACACCAAAAAATCCCAGAAGTTGAAAATTTTCTAAATAACATTCATAAAATATCAAAGTGTGAAATGCATAAAAATACTGAAAGGTATAGAAGACATTTATACTGAAAGCTATAGATGTTGAGGGATGTTAAAACCTAAACTAAATAAAGAAATCAATTATGCCCCAGGATCAGAAGTTCACTGTTGTTAAGATAACAACTCTTGAAAATTGGTGCATAGATTCAACACAATGCCAATCAAAATTCAAGTTTCATTTTTGTATAAATTAACAAACTAACTCAAAAATTCATATGGAAGCTCAAAAGATTTAGCGTAATTAAATCAACTTTTAAATAATAACTTAAAAATAGATGAGTAAAATTGGACTACATAACCTACTGCCCAACCTGAAGATTTACTATAAAGCTACAGAAACAAAGGCAATGTGGGACTTTAGTACTTAGTACTAGTACTTAATCAGGTGGATGAGCAATAACAGAAAACATAGATAGATAGATAGATAGATAGATAGATAGATAGATAGATACAACTAATTTTCAGCGCTTGTACAAAGAAAGTTCAGAAAGAAAAAAGATAACTCCTTCAATGAATTATGCTGGGAAAACTAAATTCATATGTGAAAACAGTAGTGAACTACAAATTACCTTACACCATATATAAAAATAAATTCCAGTGGACCATAAATTTCAGTGCAATAATTAAAACTATGAATCTTCTAGAAGACATAGGAGAGAGAGAGAGACACAGAGAAAGAAAGTGAGAGAGAGATTACATCTAATTCTAATTCTAATGAAGAGACTGCTATCCAGAGAAACAATTAGAATGCTATCATCTACTGACTCGGAAAAAAAAAATTTTCTTATCAAAAATCTGTTACAACACTTGCTTCCAGGATATATAAAGAACTTACAGTGTTCAATAACAAGAAAATAAAATCGTAATGAAAAGTTGGCAAAAGATGAAGAGATATGTTTACTAAACAACATATATTATTGATAATAAAGGACAAGAAGACATATTCAATAACATTAATCATTAAAGAAAATAAAATCTAAAATCACAATTTGTTACCACTACCTATGGATTGTAATATCTAAAATTTAAATTGCATATTAAATTTTAATGAGAATATAAAACTATTTTTATTTTTCAAATATTTTTACTGATTCAAGAATTCCATTCAATGTTTTTGATCATGTCCAGACTCTCTTCCTCCTCTCCACTCCCACCTTGCTATCACCCCCTTGCCATGACTTCATGTTTTCTATTATTGTCTTTTTTTCAAAGGCCTATCTTGTCTAATTTGTGTTTCCCAAGTGCTCTTGGCTGTGGGTTTATCTCTTAGAGTCTGGTCAATATACTAGGCATCATACCAGTATGGAAAACTGGCTCTCCTTCTCTCAATAGCTATCAACTGCCAAATGATCCTCAGCTACAGCTGGGGCTTCTTGCCCACCTCTCCCACTCATGTAGGTTTTTTTTCTGGCTTGTGTTTGCACAGGTATTGCTCATGATGCTGTAATTGCTGTGTATTCCTATGTATAACTACCCTGTGCTGCACTACATACCTGAGTCATAGAATAAACAAGAAAAAATCAAGCTGCTACTGATCTCAGCTTCATCTTTACTGGTGAGCTTTCACAGAACTAGAAGGGTTATGCATATTATGGGCAGAGAAAGGTAACCATCACCTTATCCATGTGTGAACCCTATGAGCTACAATAATAACTGATTTGACAAAATATTCTCACTGGTGTAATAGTGGCACAAATGTTATCACAGTAACCAACCACTTTGTGCTTGGAATTAAAATCTGCTTCACAAAATGAATTCCATACCTGAAACTGTTATCAGGACCAAAAACCTGTGGCTAGACAGATTCCAAGCCTTAAGTGAGGACTTAATGCTATTATTTTACTAAATAAACAGTATTTAACTGACTTAATGCCATTGTTATGCCCAGTGATTAATATTTCAGCTCTCACCAGGAAAGCTTCTTCTTGCAGCAGATGTTCACACAGAGGCCCACAGCTGGTCAACATGCATAAAATAAGAGACTGTGGAGTGGTCGACCTTAAATGAGGCTCCTATAATGTACCTTTGGGCCCAAAGCCCAGAGACTATTGTGTAAGGAGGGGCAGAAAGATTGTAGATGCTAGAGGGTAAAGATGAATACAAAGCTGTCTGATTTTAATTGGTTGCTGAGATACAGTTTTGCAGTTTCACAAAAGGTTAAATATGTACCTACACATGATTCTGTTATACCTCCAGTTGGTATTTACCAAGAGATAAAAGCACATATCCTTTGGAAAAACTTGTATATCAATGCTGATTGTAGATTTTTTTTTAGTAATATTAAAATGGTAGGAAACAACTCAACTATTCATCAACAGGTAAATATTTATTCATTCACACAATAGAAAATTGCTCAGCAATTAAAAAAAGTCAGTGATATTTAACATAGGTGAATATCAGCATACAGACTCAGATAAAAATATATAATACATTATATGATTTATATAAAGTTCTAGAAAATAAAAGATTATCCGTGGTGATAACAGATTAACAATAGCCTAAATAATGGTGAAGTGGATAGAGAAAAGGGGAAGGATTAAAAAGAGCCTCAAGATAGCTTGTAAATAATGAATGTATAATTATTTACTTGTGATAGTTTCAACATTATATATACCATAACTTTTCAAATTATATCCTTTGACCTAGAGACAGAGAAACCAGCTAAGCTAATAACAACCACTGACAGTCCCACATACCACACTTTCTGGCTATGGGAAAAGCAACACAGGAAATAAAATACCATGAAGCTTCTCTCACTGGAAGATACCAACTCAACACCGAGAGAAGGGAAAGTTCAAGGACACAGAGCAGGACTCCACACCCTGCCCAGGCCCACAGCATCCCTGGTGGTGAGAAATCAACCCTCTCTATCTTCATCTTACTTTTGTGTTGGTGGTGGTGGTATTTTTATCTTTTTTTTTTTTTTCTTTTTTTGGTCTTTTTGAGTCAGGGTCTCCCTCTAGCCCCAGCTGTCCTGGAACTCACTATGTAGATCAGGCTGGCCTTGAACTCACAGAGATCTGCCTGCCTCTGCTTCCTGGCTTATTTTTATCTTTTAATTTTTAAATATATATTTTGTCTATATTTTATATCTATTTTTCCTTTTTCTCTGATTATAGGTCTTTATATTAAATATAATATTTCTTATTTATCCATTGAAAATTTCATACATGTATAAAATGTAGTTTTATCATATTGACCATATTGACCCCATTGCCCCCTGGATCCACCCTAAAGAACTTTGAAGTTCATGTCCTTTTATTTTTTTGTTTTTAGAGACTAAGACCAAATGAGACAGAGCAGTTTAACTACATACAAATTTTGTTCTTTTTAAAACTCTTGCTCTCCTCTTTCCGCCATCTTTCCATGCTGCCATCATGGTGGCATGAATGTCCTGACTGATGCTCTGAAGAGCATCAACAATGCCAAGAAGAGAGGCAAACGCCAGGTCCTCATCAGGCCGTATTCCAAAGTCATTGTCTTCTTTCTGACTGTGATGATGAAGCATGGTTACATTGGCAAATTTGAAATCATTGATGATCGTAGAGCTGGGAAAATTGTTGTGAACCTCACGGGCAGATTAAACTAGTATGATGTGATCATCCCTGAATTTGACATGCAGCTCAAAGACCTAGAAAAGTGGCAGAATAATCTGCTCCCATTCCATCAGTTTTGTTTCATTGTACTGACAACCTCAGCTGGCATGATGGACCATGAAACACATAGGAGGGAAAATCCTGAGATTCTTTTTCTAGGGATGTAAAACATACATGTCAATAAAATGCCTCAGTGGGGTTAAAAAGAAAATTCTTGTTCTCTAATCCTTCTTCTTTATTTTTCTTGTATTTAATATCTAACTTGGTGGATTATCTTTGCCATGTCATGTTCTCCTGCTTTTCCTCTCTTTCTGAAGCATGCCCTCTCTTGGGCATTCAGTGGCTCTGGGGATGAGAGACTCTGTTTCAGATTTCAAGTGCTGTCATGGTTTAAGGCTGTTTGATCACATTTGTTCTCCTCTTTCTCTTCTCAGTCTACCTTTAGCTGGATCTGCCTTCCTCCTTCCTTCTTCTATGCTACCCCTCCCCATTTACCTTTCTCTCTTCTGTTTTTCTCTATTGCCCTATCAGTATTTGCTAGCTTTACTCTGCTTTTATTTTAATTCTTGGTCTCTGTAATTAATACCTTAGTGTGTACTCATATTGTTCTGTTCCTTTATCCACTATTGAAGTTGAAAGAGTAAGTATTTTTCATGAGTTGTTGGTGTATTTCCATGCTTGGTTTATCCATCATTTATAATTGCTTCTGAAGTTCATATTCTATGCTCAGAATGACGTAGGGGATCTTGACCACTGCTGTGATACATACTACAGCCACAGAACAGTGAGGAGAAACTACAGATTAACAATACTCCAACCTAACCCGGTTTGAACATCACAAATACTGAAATAACATAGGTAATTACAGAAATCCAGCCAACACCTCAGATATGAGTTACAATGCAGAAGCACAAGAAACATGAAAAAAAAAAAGTCAGAGCAATGTGAGTCTTCCAAGAATTACTTATTTCAGGCTGATGGCTTAGCAGATAAGACAGATGACTTGAATTTAATCTCTGGGACCCACATGGGTTTTTTTGACTTACACACACACACACACACACACACACACACACACACACAAATAAACATAAAAAAATAAAAGAAAAAGTACCATTTTCACAGTGATGGGTACCAATAAAAATAAAATACATAGAATGCCAAGGATTTCAAAAGAATGATCATAAGAATGTTCAACAAAAATCCTAGAGAACACAAACTCCTCAATGAATTCACAGAGAATACAAATAAACACCTGAGTGAAATAAGAAAGTCCATAGATGATATGCAAATGGAATTCAGAAAAGAGATAAAATATTGCAAAAAAAATCAAAATTCTGGAAGTAAAAAATCTCAAAAAGTTAAAAAAAAAACTCAAGGAAGAGATCAAGTAGAAAACAGGGTATTAGGGCTTGAAGACATATAGATGTCTATATGATTAGGCAACTATAAAGATAAAATAACAAATGGAAAATAACTAAAATAATTTGTGAGATCCATGAGACACTTTTTGTAAAAGATTAAAGTTACAAACCATGGGCAGAGAAGAGAATAAATACAAACTGAAGGCATTGAAAATATGTTCAGTAAAATGATAGCAGACCATTTCCCAAATCTAAGAAATAAATGGGCACTAAGGCACAAGAGGCATTTAAAATGCCAAAAATTCAAGAATAGCAGGGAACTATATATCATAGAATAGTTACTAAGTATATGCTAAGTATAAGGAACAAAGAAGTAATGATTAAAACAGCAAAAGAGAAGTACCAAGTCATATATAAGGTAAAACCCATAAGATAACAGCTTTCCTGACAACTCTAAAATCCAGGATAGAATGGAATGTTATATTTCAAGCTCTGCATGACAGTTATTTCCAATCGAAATTTACTATATCCAGAAAAATTGTCCTTCAAAATTGGAGAAAGTAAAACCTTCCATAATATGCACAAACTATAGCAACACATGACCACTAAGCCAACAAACACTACAGAAGATGCTTGAAGGAATCATGCCTACTGAAACACTCTTGACCAAAAGTAACTTGGGGGAGGAGAGGATTTAGGTGACTGACACTTCAGGTCACAATCCATCACTGAGGTAAGTCAGGACAGGGACTCAAACAGGAACTGCAAGTAGAAACCCTGGAATGTTGCTTGCTGGAGCCTCTGCACCCTCTTCTGCTTGCTTAGCTCGCTACCTCATACAGCCCAGCGAACACCCACAGAGCAACTTGATAAAGATAATTACTCAGTTGAGACTCTGCTTTTCAGATGATTCCAGATTTTGTCATGTGGATGGTTAATTATTCCTCAACTTGAGAGTAAAGTTCAGACTATCTGGGAAAGAAGAGGATTAGCGGGAAGAGAAGGGGTTTAAATGGGTGAAAATGGGAAATAAATGTGACCAAAGTACTTGATGAACTTGAATGAACCCATTTTAATGAAATTGTCATTATACACAATAAAAATATGTCAATAAATAAAACTGTATACTTCAAACATGTACATTTTATTGTATGTCAATTTACATAGAAACTTTAAAACATAAAAGTCTAAAGAAAATTGTGTGGCAAAATTCTTAATATGGAAGATTTCACAGTTGGAAGAAGAGGAAGCTGTAGAAATATTTCAACAAATACAAAATGGCCCCTGTCCTAAGGATTTGGGATGGATGTGGAAATGAGGGCAGTAGATAGATTCTAAAATATTTTTTTATGTTGAATAGGACTTGGCATTTTTCTGGAGGGCTGATGTGAAAAGCTCAGTAGAGAATGACTTCACAGGGCTGGAGAGATGGCTCAGCCAATAAGAGCACTGACTGCTCTTGCAGAGGACCCCAGTTGATTCCCAGCACCCATATGGTGGCTAACAACCATCCTTAACTCCAGTTCCAGGGGAATCAAACACCCTCTTCTGATTCTGTGGGCATTGCACAATATGAGTACACTTACACATATGCAGGAAATATACACATAAAATAAAAATAATAAAAGAAAAGAATGTCTTCAGGTTTGTGGGCCAATTTACTAATTGGTTGCCACCCTAATAAGAAGCCATCTTGAGAAAATAACAGTAAGAATTTTTCTTCCAATATATTTAATTTGAGGTAGAATCAGATGAATTGCAAAAAAGGAGTTGTGTAAGGGATCTGAAATTCACAAGGGTAAAGTAGAACTTGAAAATTTCAGCAAACAGATGATGATTGACACAGATAATAATTGGTTAGATCACCAAAATTTAAACAAAGATTTAAAGGCTGAGACCTACAATGAGAGAAAAGTTGTTTTATGACTGAATGCAGCAAGAGACCTTACAACACAGATATGCAGAAATTTATCTTGAAAATCCAACTCCCCAGAACATCTTTTTGGGAATTAGGATCCATCAGAGTTAGAACACTGCCTCATCATCCAAAATCAAAGTGAGCCAGAGCTCCAGTGAGCTGACAGACATCTTGCTCTGGCAACAGTTGAGAGAACTCTGTGATGGACACTCAGGCATGTAGACCACTCCAGACAGCACCCTCCTATCTGTACTTAGATTCTGCAGTGAAAGGCTCTCATTCCAGACTTGACACTAATTATGGCAGCTACAGTCATGTTGTTAAGGAAAAACTGGCAGAATTCCACATGACATTTTTAGGCCCCTTAAATTTAAAATGGAAAGAATTTTTCAACCAGGTCACTGTTCATTTTAAGCCTGCCACACCTGGCATAATATTTTAATGCTACATTTAAGAAATGTATTTGAAGTTATTAATAACAGCTTTGACATATACCAACATAATGACTTGAGATTGTTGTTCATATTTCTTGAAATGAGAAAAAGTAAATCAGGTGGCAGATATATAAAAGTGCTATTATGTTGCATAAAAGGTATTTTCATGGGTCATTTTGTAAATATTAAGCAGGCAAGCTGCAATTATAGTCAAATACAAAGCTGAATATGAAATCATATAAAAATAGCAAATAAATTATTAATGATCCATTATGTATTGACTACCAAAACATACATCCATTAAACGTCATACATTTTACTACTAGGAAAGTTCTAATCAGATTCCATTAACTCCTATTTTAGACATTTCCAACAAGCTTGGTAACTGCTTCTCTTCCCAAGAGCAAATTAGAAGTAATAAGTTTGATGCAGGTCGGACATCATTTTGAGATAAGCACACTAATGGCAACAGATTGTGGTGACAGATAAGAAACTGAAGAAAAGGTAGGGAAGCTTTAGCAAGCAGAAGTCAGGGGCTGGAGGGATGGCTCAGCCGTTAAGAGCACTGACTGCTGTTACAGAGGACCTGGGTTCGAGTCCCAGCACCCACATGTTAGCTACAAACTGTCCTTAACTCCAGTTCCAGGAGACTCCGAAGCTGTCTTCTGACCTCTACGGCATTGCACGACACAGGTGCACTCACATACATGCAGACAAAACACTCATACACATAAAATAAAAAAATAATAAATAAAAAAAAGAAAGCAGAAATCAAACTTCACTTGTAAGCTGGTCTTTGGCCATTTAGTGTAAAATTAGTAATTTGCTGTATTTCATAAAAGCTATAAAAACACTAAATACTATAATATTATATGGAAGTTATTTTAATAAGATTTCAATAACGTTACAGTTGGTTAGCAGACTCAGAAAAATATTTTTCTATTGTGTATAAATTTTGCTTATGTGAAATAGTTCACTTTTCAGTAACATATACTCTCCCCTAAAGTAAAACTCTACTCATCAGAAATGAGGAATATCTTTAAAGATCATTCATAAGTCAGGTGTGGTGGCACACACCTTTAATCCCAGCACTCCGGAGGCAGAGGCAGGCAGATCTCTGTGAGTTCAAGGCCAGCCTGGTCTACATAGTGAGTTCCAGGACAGCTGGAGCTACAGGGAGACCCTGTCTCAAAAAGACAAAAAAAAAAAAAAAAAAAGCTCATTCATTACTCAAGTACAAAGTACTTATTAAATAACCCCCAATGTATCTGTTTGTGTTGAGACTCATTATCCACCTAACTTCATAATCATTTGTGCAAATTGCCTTTGCCTCTGGCTATTAGTCATATGAATACAGATTATAAATATCAGTCAGGTAAATTCATCTTTATATCACATATCCTTTCCAAACTCTGTAATATTTAACATATAGAAAGTATGAAATAAATGAAAGAAAATAATTTACAACACATATTTATATCCTTTATTAAGAATAAATAATTGTAACAAAATTTCCATTAGGATAATACTGTAAAATATGAATTACATAGACGGTTTGACTTCAAAAAGCAAAATTACCTGGGAAAAGTCAGTTTAAAAGAATGCATGAATAAAAATATGAATCACTCAATATCATTAAGGAATCACAGTGTAAGAAAGAACTAATATTACTGATTAGTGAATTCCTATAACACACAAGTTGAAATCATTTGTTATTATAATATCAATACTATAACATAGTAATTTGAGTTAGGATGAATTTCCATTTCATGCTGAGAAAAGATTTAAAATTAAAACTAAATTTAATGCTTTCTTAATAAGTTCTCTTACATTTCTAATTAATGTGGTTCCAATCAGAGGTTTTATATATGTTCAAAAATCATGTATCAATTTTTTGCACTTTTATTGAATTTTTGTGAATTTCATATATTTTGATCATATTTAGACCCTCACCTCCAATTCTAACCCCATTCTACCACTCCACTCAATTTCAGTACTCTATTATATAATATATATTACTATAATAATACAATGTATATCTATAGAGAGAGTCAGCTTTGTGTCCCCAACTGCCCTTTGATGTGGGTCCATCCACTGGACCCTGGTCGACCCACCAAGAGTCTCATTCTCAAATGAGACTGACTCTACCCCTCCAATAGTCATCATTTGCCAATAGTTTCTCAGGAAGGGTTAGGGTTTCTTATCCACCTCCACATGTTCATGGTGGGATTTTGTCTGGCTTGAGCTTATGTGGGACTTGTGCATGTTGTCACCATTACTGTGAGTTCATATGAGTAACTGGCCAGGTGTTTGGAAAACTGTTTCCCTGTGGACATTCACCACCTCTGACTCCTACAATCTTTCTGTCCCCTCTTCCACAATGAGCCTTGAGCCTGGGGAAGCGGAAGTTTGATAAAGGTGTCCTATCCAAGGATAAGCACTCTGTATCCTATTATTCTTTGCACATTGACTAGTTGTGGGTCTCTGTGTTCCATCTGCTGCATAAGGAAACTTCGCTGGTAGAACAGAGAGTTGCATTAATCTATGGGTATAACAAGTCATTAGGAGTCACTTCAATACTGTGTCTATTTAGCAAAATGAAAACATTAGGCTCTTCTCTATGGCCTGTAGTCTGTCTAGACTCAGGTTTCTAGACCTGATATGAGCTCCCTCTTATAAAGTGGGACCTTAAATACAATTTAAAAGTAATTGATTCCTCCCATAATATTCATGCCACCATTGGACCATTGGGAATATACTGCCATGTCAGTTGTTGTCAAAACATGTAGGATTCACAGCTAGATAAGGATGATGATTAATTTTCTGTTTTGGTACCATTCATAGCACCTTCCAGCACTATGGATACTGGCCAATCGAGATGAAGTATGTAAGTCAGCACCAGCTTGATCCTTTCTATTTCATTCTACAGCTCATGTATGTAAAGTCTTCAGCAATAGGATCTGATGGATAGCCAAGAGCAGGGGCAATCAGGTCCATGGGACCCCTCGTCAACAGCTTCAAAAGAGGGAGTACATTCCTGATATATAGCTTTTACTTTGCTAGCCTATGGTGTCTAGTAGGGTTGCTGCCCCCTTGTTATAAGTCCTTTTAATCTCTTTTTATGATATATGTGAAAATACTTGAAGTTTCTGTCATGGTAGGTTTCCATATGGCTTTTTCTAAAAGGCTTTGGAGTTCTATCCATTCCCATTCTCCCTCCTCTATCCTTCCCTCCCATTCTTCACCCCAGTTAACACTTCCTATGCTACTGTTCCCCTCTATTTATTAAATTACCAAAAACATTTTTTTCAAATAAGATTTAAAATTTAAAGCTTTGAACATACCTAAATAAATGTGTTTGCAACTCTAGTCCCATGATACATTTTTATTTTGAAAAATACTTTTATTATCACCACATAATATTAATGGTAAAATGGGACTCTGGAGTGAGGTGGCACTTACTTTTAATACCAGCACTTGGGAGGCAGAGGCAAGTGAATCTCTGTGAGTTCAAGGTCAGCCTGATTTACATAATAACTTCTAGGCGAGCCAAGGCTACATAGTAAGACCCTATCTCAAATAAACAAAAAGAGCTTTGATATTTGGGGCTGCAGAGATGGTTCAGTCATTAAGAGCACTGACTGCTCTTGCAGAATATCAGGGTTCCATTTCCAGCACCCACGTGGTGGCTAACAGTGGTCCTTAACTCCAGTTCCAGGGGATCAGGCAACCTCTTCTGGCCTCCACGGGCATTGCATCCACATGACGCACTTACATACATGCATCCAAAACACTTGTACACATTAAATAAATTAAAAACAACAAAAAACCAAAATGAAACTATCACAGTCTATTCAGCTTGGCTTATGATTTATTCAGAAACAAATCATTATTCCTATAATGCATCATTATTTTCATTAAAAAAAAAACTCAAAACTTTTCTGATTTTCATCAAGATGAAAATCTTGTTCTTTGGGGGTTATTTGTGATCAGACGCTGTAGAGAGTATAAGACAAAACCATGTTAGTGTATTCTGAAGCTTTGTTATCTGAGTGTAGATTTAGGATGAAGGAGAATGTGATAATCTCTGAATAATAATAGATGAACCTGGAGAATTCAGTTACACCAGAAGATTAGAAAAATGGGAAATTTTCATGTGCAGCAGAATATTTTTCCACATCTGAATCAGGGGCAGTGGATGGATGACAAGTATTCTAGTGGAATTCATAGAGAAAACAGCAAGGTAACTCAGAGGGCTGAAGCTTGATAAGCAAATATAACCACCTGTTAATACTCTTTTACTTACTAAGTTCATCAAGCTCTTCTGCTAAAATAATAATGCTGGTGGTCCTGTTTTGTGTAGAGAATTATTTGGGCAACAGGGGACACTAATCCTTCAGTGCTGAGTCCCCAAGAAGTTGGTCACTGTGCCAGAAACAAAAAGAGTAGATGTGAGTACATGGCACTCCTTCCCTTAAAAACTGTTTTTGTTATACATGAAAAAAATTATTGATAAGTTGGCTTCATTAAAACTGAAGCCTTCTGTTCTGTGAAAGGGAATGTCAAGAGAATATGATAAACCCAGACTGAGAAAAAATATTTACAAAGGCGAATCTGACAAAAGACTGATTACAAGTATGTATAGAATACTCAAACTCAGTGACAAGGAAAGAAATATAAGTGGCCAACTGAAAATTAGAAAAAGTCCTAAACAAACACCCCACCCAATAAGACATACAGATGTCCTAAAACAGGAAAAGATGTACCACTTCAATATGTTATTAGAAAATGCAAGTTATGACAATGAAGTATAGCAACACACCTACAAGAATGGCCAGACTCCAAATCCTAACTGCATCAAACACAGCTGAGGACTGTGGGCACCTCACTGTGGGTGAGAATTTAAATAGCACAGCCACTTTGGAAGGTAGTTTAGCAGTTTCTTAAAACAACATACTTTAACCCTGTGATTATGACTCTTGTTATTTAATTAAATAAATTGAAAACTGGTGTCACACAAAAATATGCACATGGAAGTTTATAGGTTTATTCATAATTGCCAAAATCTGGATACAAGTTAAACATCCTGCAGTAGATGAATGGATAATACATCCAAACTATGGAATATTAGTAAGCATGAAATAAGCTATCAAGTCACGAAACAATGTAGAGGAATCTTAAGTGCATATTATTAAGTGAAAGATGTCAATCTGGAAAACCTTCATCTTGCACTGATTCAAGTATAGATCATCTTGGAAAAGGCAAAGTTCTGGAGACAGTGAGAGTTCAGTGGTTGACAGGGGGTGGGGAGGGGGCGGATGGACAATTCAAGCACAGAGGATATCTAGGCAACAAGACTACGCTGCATGATACTATAATGACAGATACATGGCTTGATACATTTTTCCAAATCCATAAAATATACAGTGCTGGGCCGAAGAGATGGCTCAGCAGTTAAGAACCCTGACTGTTCTTACAGAAGACCTGGGTTTGAATCCCAGCATCCACATGGCAGCTAACAACTGTCTGTAACTGCAGTTCCAGGGGATCTGACAGCCTCTTCTGTCCTCCACAGGCATTGCATGGCACAGGTATACTTACCTATATGCAGGCAATACACACATATATACATAAAATGAAAATAATAAGTAAAATATTTTTTAAAATATTTAGTTTAAAAAATGTACAGTGCCAAGAATTGATCCTAATGTAAACTAACTTATTTTGCATTAGGTAGATTCATTGCTGATAACAAATGTGTCTCTGTTGTGTAGCCTGCTGCAAGTAACACAGATTGCCCATGGGTTGGGAGGTGAGTAGCAGCATTCTACTTCCCATTCAGTTTTGCTGTGAAACTAAAACTGTCCTAAAAAACAAAGACTTAAAAAAAATTGTTGCATACTATGAAATGCAGAAAAGCAAGCCAATGATGACACTATGGGAGAAAGACAGGGCAGAGAGATTTGAAACACTTTCACACTTGATCCAGTTGGCATTTATAATGTATTCTGCCCAGCACAAGCAGAATATACATTTTTTCCAACTATGTACAGAACATGTACTAAGACAGACCATCTTCTTGGTTGAAAAGAATTGCACTTTTCTGCATATTAAAGTGAGACAATTATTTGTCATGTTTGGGATTCGAAGTGTAAAAAGGTTTAAGTGACATGGAAGGAAGCCAGGATGAGACCTTCATTTGGAAAAAGAAAATAGCAAAGCACATTTGAGGAGTGGGGAAATCATTTAACACTCAATTTTGAAGCTATCTGCATTGTGTATGCCTTTTTACTTTGCTGTATAACCTCAAATCCCAGGGAGGGTTTTACACACACAGCTACCTCCTATGAATACAGGTAAGGATGACAGAATAAAGAAGGAGATGTTCTCACATTTGACTGGGAGCCAGGGAAGAGACAAAGGAGAAGCCTAGAGTCCTACAGCAATAAGAATTCGGGAGCAGCAGGAGCCAGGAGTCAGAGGTGAATACATTTGCAAAAATCCTGAGGACACCAGGCTAGCTGTAAAACATACAGGCAGGGTTTGAGCTGACCCCATCTTGATGCCTGGAGCAGGGTAATCCCAAAGAACAGCCATCTGTGTTACATTTTTCTCTCTCCACAAGTCACCACAGAGAAAAGTGGCAATGTAGTTATTCTTGTTATGAATGATGCTAAATACCTCCCCCTAGAAAAAAAAATGGTTAGATTATTTACAAACTTTCCACCACATGCTCAGCAGCCCTTGTAATTTAAGTATTGTTTCTCAAATACCAGAGCAACAAGTCAGTACCAAAACTGAGACCGAAATGAGGCAAATGGAAACCTTAGGATACTTTCAAGGAGAAAAGCCCTATAAACAGGACCTTATTCTAGTGTCTCCTAGCTAATCTCCCTATATACTACCTGTCATGTGTCTCTGTCCCATTGCCACATTTTCACATTTTCAACTGACAGCACACAGGAATAGGAAAATGTCAGTCGAATCTGCCTTATGGTTTATACATATAGACAGAGGCACCAACACAATGAGCTTTCAACAAGCATCTCCATTGGAGAGATAGGAGCTGAAGAATGGTATTTGACAACATGCTCTGCATCTATGTCTTTCACAGATGACCTTAGTACCGCTTGTCAGCTTGTACTTCTTAGGTTCCCTCTGGAAGCTGAAAAGTGCCCTGCTCCCTTCTCTTGGACTACATGGCTACAAGGAACATCTGTGGTGCCCACACTTCCATGATCATTGGCTGCTGTGAGACACAGGTGAGGATGAAACATGGATCCTGGGTTAGAGAGAGCTTTGGAGAGGCTGAAGCTGGCACATCGTGTCCCTTACTGTAACTGTTTCTGACTTGTCTGTCTTCTTCAGATGTGATTCCACTAGATGGTCTGGACTATCATTCTTGTCTTTAGCTGGTGCATGGCCTTCCTAGCACTGGAGGCTGTTTTGTGAATGGTTTTAGATTGGATTATGGTGAATTCAAGGAGTATAAACAAATATGAAACAAAAAAAATGTGTTTATGATTGTGCTATGACAGGAGCTTCAACTAACATGTCGAAAGTCCTCTGAGAGGCACAGGTGCAACTTTGTCCAGCTGT
This sequence comes from Nannospalax galili, assembly GCF_000622305.1. Lineage (NCBI taxonomy): Eukaryota > Metazoa > Chordata > Mammalia > Rodentia > Spalacidae > Nannospalax > Nannospalax galili. The sequence goes on along the minus strand of NW_008360320.1, from coordinate 1,064,001 downwards.
CCAAACCAGATCATCTATTAAACTCAAATGGCTTGTGACCAAAAAGAATACTTAATATCACAGAAATTTAGGGAAACCATTTGTGGGTTTTTCATTTTACCATAGTATGTAACAAAATGCAAATTACAAAGCATCCTGTGCAGGAAGAAACAAAAGTACCCTCCTCCTGTCCTTTGGGTGATTCTTTTCCAACACTGAATTCTGTCTTTTCTGCTTAGCAACACATCCTCAGCCCTCATCTGAGTCAGTCAGCTCCAGGGGCCAGCACCTAAGTAATACTAAGCATCGGTCTCAGAAAATAACAACTTATCAGTACACTGTAGATGGTGCTCCATCTGCCAAGCACTCCATGTCTCATTTGTTTCTCACTCAGCAGCACTGGCACTGGAAGGAACTAAATCTCAACTCAAGAAAATAGGTGAGCATGGGGATAGTTGAAGAATCAAGGAACCTGAATCTTAAAAAAAAAAAAAAAAAAAAAAATGAAGGCTAGTCCCCTCCTGTAAGATAGAGGATCTGTGAACCTACATCTGTAGTCACCTATTGTAAGCTGAAGCTGGGTCTCCTCCCGTGGAGCTAGCTGTGGTCTCCTCCCACTAACTTAGAGCTGTGGTACCCTGCCATGAACCTACAGCTGTGATCCCCTCCTGTAAACCTGGGACTGCATCCCCCTCCTTTGAACTGGAGCTATGGTCCCCTCCGGTGTGCTGTGATCCCCTCTTGTGAGCTGGAGCAGTGAGCAAGAGCTGTGGTTCTGCCGGGAGAGCTGGAGCAGTGGTCTTCCTGTCAGCTGAAGCTGTGGTCCCCTATCGTAAGCCGTGGTTCCACATTCTTCTCGCGGTAGGCTGACGGTGGAGCAGAGTAGAGCTTGGAGGATTTCCTGATGTTCGGCAGCACTTTCAGTCTTCTCTGAATGACTACATTTCCCAAAGCCCCTTCCCCTGAGGTCCCAGGTTGTTCATGGCAGAGGCTATGCCTCTTATGCTGGGGACAGGAACCACCTCTGTCATTTGCAAATTCTGGTCTAGGGAGGACTGATTCTCTGTAATCCTCCCCTGAAGCCCAGCTGTGGTCCCCCTTCCACATGTGGCCCTGGGTATTCAGGCCTTGATGTTGGACTTGTCCCATTCCCAGACACCAAAAGATTTTCCACTATTTTTCTATTACTCTTCTACAGCCCCAATATGCTATGTATTAATTGCCTTTCTAGAGGTAAAAATGACAGTCTTAGAAGTTAAAAAAGAAATAGCACTGTAACAACTAAACTGATAATCCCCAAACTAAAATTATGTAATTACATAGTAGAATGTAAAGTCTCAATTCTGCATGTCTTCTATAATTTTTGAATAGTATTTATTGAAAAATTGTACTACTGAGCTTCAGCAATAATGTGAAATTTGTTACTGTTCCTATAATGTGAGTTTGCCATTCACTCCCTTTCTAAATTCTCCAACCTATAAAAAGTCTTTCAATGCAATCATGTTACTTCTTTTTTAAAAAAATCTTATTTATTCTTTTTATTTTATGTGTATGGCCATATTGCCTGCAGGTATGTTAAGTGTACCCATGCTGTGCAATGTCCACAGAGGTCAGAAGAGGATGTTGAATCCCTTGGAACTGGAGTTATGGACAGTTGTTAGCCACCCATGTGGGTGCTGGGAATCAAACTCAGATCCTCTGCAAGAGCAGCCAGTGCTCTTAACCTATGAACCCTCTTTCCAGCCCTCATGTTACTTCCTAAAGAAGGCGATGCTAGCAAGACATTTTTATAAATTTAAAAAAAGACAAACTAATTAAATAAATACATTTTAAAAGAAACAGGCTATGTAGTAAAAATTCTAATCCCATCTGTGGTCACTAATCAAACTCCTGAAGTTCCTGACTCACCTCTAGGTATCTATTGAGAAAGAGTTCTGGAAGTAGAATAAAAAGGATTCCATATTAAGCTCTAGTACAATCATCTTAGACTTGTATTTCATCTGTGAGAAGACTGCATGTAACCTCACATATGTGTGCTTCTCCAGTAGATATCAACAAAAACATAAATTACAGGATCTCATAAAACAACTGGACTTCACAGGATAAAGGAGTTTAAATTTCCCCTTTGCCCTTCACCCTGGCCGTGTTTGCTTCTCCACCTACCTACTAATTCTTTTTTTCTTTTCTTCTTTTTTCCTACGTCATTTGCCTCTGAACATGACTAACTGACAAACCACAGGACTTGCAGAAAAAACTCTCTGAAAGTATTGCTCTCACAGTTATTAGATGAGATTGCACCAACAAATCTAAGCCACAGGCATGAAGACTAGAACCATCTCCAACTGAAAGTTTCACAGCAATTAAAGACAAATATCACTATCCTAGCCAAACCACAAAGATACATACTCTCCCCTCCCCACCTCAGTGCATAATACCAACCCAGCTTCAAAGCAGAAAGCTACCTGGGCCTCAGGCTTTCCCTGGAAGGTATCAGCTAATAGTCTTCTAGGTGTATTTTGGTCATTTAATGTATTTCTTTTCACAGTCTTAACACATATGTTAACATTCAAACATAAGCTTCTGTTCATTGAATAATATAAAGTTCAATGTATGCATGCAAATATCTATATATATATGTGTGTGTCTCTACATACACATACATGTTGTATTTATTGGTTTTATGTTTTATGTTACTATAATAAAATACTGAAGACTGGGGGCTTTGTAAAGAAAAGTTTGGTTTTCCAAACATTCTGGAAGTTCAGAAGCATAGCATCATCATATGTTCTGCCTCTAGTCAGAGCACCCTGGACTGCTTCCCAACAAGGTGGGTTGACTCTGTGGCAGAAACATATGTGACAGGGGACAATCACATGGCAAAGCAGGAAGCCAGACAGATTCAAGGGTCTTTTATGACAACCTTTTCTCACAGGAACCAGCAGGGCGCCCAGAGAACTACATTAATTCCTTGCAAGGAGAAGTTCCCAATGGCCAAACCACCTTCCACTAGGCACCAACTCTAACAGCTCTATCACCTCTCATACTGTCACACTGTGGAGCAAGAGCATGAACCCTTGAAGAATACACTTCCTTCACCTTCAAAGCACAGCACATACACGTGTGTATATACTTTTGTACATGTGCAGAAAGGCAAACATAGATTCCTATCTCAGGTTTTACCAGGACATCATCTTCTACATTCTTAATAGAAGTCAAGATTTCGGGTTGGGTTGTAACAAGGTTGCACTGGTTTTCAGGCACTTATGAGCATGTAAAAAATAAATGAAATTCTCCCTTATCTGATCTCTTCCCATCTCTGATTCATTTTCTCTATTTCCTTACCATTGTCATGAACTCTTTACAATCACTTAATATCTAAATGTAAACAACATATCCACAAAACCTCTGCTTAAATAGAGTGAACATCAGTCTGTTGAATCAAGCTAACTGCCAAGTCTGTGTGTATGAGAGACTCCATCTTGTTTAATTAAAAAAAAAAGTCTTGTTTATTTTATTTAATGTATATGAGTGTATTGCTTGCAGGTAGATAGGTGCACCCATGTCATGCAATGCCTGCAGAAGTCAGAACAGGGTGTCAGACGCCCTGGAACTGGAATGAACGATGAAAACTGGAAGATAAACAGCAGCTTCTTCATTCCTTTGGTGGCTCACTTTAGATGTGTGTTCTTTGGTTTTCCCATGGAAGCTGCGGAACAGAACTCTGGATATTCTATGGTAGGCTGGATCTTTTAAAAAATATTTTATTTATTATTTTAAATTTTTATATGTATGAGTATATTACCTGCATGTATGTAAATGCACCCATATTTTGCAATGCCAATGGAAGTCAGAAGAAGGCATCAGATCCCCTGGAACTGGAGTTACAGATGGCTGTTAGCTGCCATGTGGGTACTGGGAACTGAACCTGGGTCCTCTGCAAGAGCAGTCAGTGCTCTTAACAACTGAGCCATCTCTCCAGTCTCCAGACTCCATTTTTATTGAAGTATTATTCACAAATAAAATTACTAAATTTTAAGGTACACAACACAATAGCATGATACACATATGCAATATAAAACTACTGCTGCTTGGGACAGGAGAGATGGCTTAGCAGTTAAAAGCACTGGCTGCTCTTGTAGAGGACACAGATTTGGTTCCCAGCACCCACATGGCAGCTAACAACCATTCATAACCCCAGTTCCAGGGGATCTAATGCCTTATTCTGATCGCCATGGACACTACATGCATGGATGAACTTACATACATGGAGGCAAAACACTCATACACATGAAAATAAATAAATGAATAATAAATAAATAAATAAAATTATTATTACTAAATAAAAGCATCCATTCCTTCACATAGTGTGTGTGCTTGTGTTTGTGCATGTGTGTGTGTGTGTGTGTGTTTTGAACATTTAAGATTCACTTTCTCAGAAAATTTAAGTACATTGTTAAATCATGGAATACAATAGGTTCCCCAAACTTATACCTTATATATAATGAACTTTGGTTACCTTGACCAATGTTTTCCAGTATTGCATCATTTTTTTTATTTGTTAAACTGCCTGCACTTTGGGTAAATCTATACACTCTGAAGAGTTGAAAAGGAGACCTTAAAAGTCAGCAGTCATATAAAATATATAACACATCTCAGAGCCTACTTAATAATCTTCAATTCATATACATTTGCAGGCTTTCTGGCACAAGAACAAATACAGACACAAGCTTCAAGTTTCCTCTCTAATGCTGTAATAAGGGAGTGCTCCGACTTCAGAGCAGTCATCTAATTCATGCTGGAAATCCTACCTGAAATCACAGAGGCCAGTGAGAACACATGCAGTGCTTTGATATTGATAGCTGGGTATCAGTGGTTCCATTTTTCTCCCTTAACAGCTATAGGAAGTCCAGTTTTCATGGAAAATTCCTGAAAACTCTTTGGAGGTGCTGTGTTCCATGGTTCTTGCTCATCCCTCTAACCACCCTGCCTGCGATGTTTTCATAAAACCTCCAGACATTTCAACTTTAACATTAAACCCTACACCATTGCTGTTTCTGTTGCAACTGAATGCCCTCTTTGGACTCTCATGCTGGGATCACGTGTCCTACTAGGAGAAAACAATTCTGTATTGCTTTCAGTCTCTCTGAGAGTTTGTGACAAGATTGCTCAGACCCAGAATTGCTAGCACAGGATGATTCTTGCAATACCTACATTCACTTCCCCACCCCATCCCCAAAGACAAACAGTACAAAGGCCAGATCAAAGTAAGACACAAGATTAGGCACAACCACAGCCAAGTAACCAGAACTACCACCTATCTCTGAGCATGTGTACTCTGTCAACGAATCTGGGCTTTATTGTCTCAAGGCTATCTTTTTCTTTCCTGAAATCTAACTGACAAAGTCTCTTCTGCCTGCAATACTTTAAAATATATTTGGGCTGGCAAGATGTCTCAGTTAGCATTAACTATCAACATGAAACAGCCTACTATCATTTGAAAAAGGAGTCCCAATTGAGTAATTATCAGAATTCTCTGTGGCACATCTGTGAGGCATTATCTGGATGGATAGTTGATGTACAGCTCAGTCCACTATGGGTGGCACCATTCCTTAGGCAGGAGGTTCTGGGAAAGATAAGGAAACTAGCTAAGCATGATCCTGAGCAAGTCAACAATCAGCTCTCCTCCATGGTTTCTACTTCAAGCTCCTGCCTTGAGTTCCTGCCCTGACACCCCCAATGATAGATTGTAACCTAGAAGTTTAAGCCAAATAAAACCTTTCTTCAAGTTGCTTTGATCGGAGTTTTACCACAATAACATAAAGGAAACTAGAGCAGCAGGTAAACGCACTTACCTTTACCTGACAACCTGAGTTTGATCCCTGGGACCCACATGGTGGAAAGAGAGAAGTCATTTTCCAAGTTGTCCTCTGACCACATACATGCCATGACAGGCTTATGTGCCCCTGCATGCTCTCTTGAGTGCACACACATGCATGTGCACACACACGTGAGTGCACACACACACACACACACACACACTAAGTAAAAACGTAATTAAAAATAGGTTTGAAGCCAAGTTTTAGACACTCTTGATCCCTCTACCATTCTACTCACGAGTCTCTTCCCACCTGCCAAAAGGTTCTTAAACTCTTTTGAAAGTCATTACTCATTTATTCAGTGAGATTATTCAGTAAGTGTAAACCAATGAGTAACTGATTACTCAGGAGAAGGATCGCTGTTTGGCTTCTGGAAGTCAAGACTCCTTTTCTTTTTTAAATATTTTTTATTACTATTATTTCTATTTTTATGTGTATGAGTGTATTGCCTGCATGTATGTGAGTGCACCCATGTCATGCAGTGCAACAGAGGTCAGAGGAAGGCTGCAAATTCCTCTGGAACTGGAGTTAAGGACAGTTTATAGCTACCATGTGGGTGCTGGGAATCGAACCCTGGTCCTCTTCAAGAACAGTCAGTGCTCTTAATGGCTGAGCCATCTCTCCAGCCCCTCTATTATTTTTTTAAGAAAAAAAAAAACCAAATCTATATCTTACTTCCAAACTTTTGATCTCTAGACCTTTATGTTTTCATGAAAGCCCATTCAGACACTAGGTCCTTATGATCAACTATTCTTTCCAGTGTGAATATGCCAATTCCTTCCCATCTGACATGCCACAACCGGCATCTCATCCATCAGGCTAGCCACAACCCCAGCCACACTCCAGTGTGCTGGTGTACTTTATAAAACTCAGCGCTTGAAGTAGAGTCTATTCAACAGGGCAGAACTGCACATGTCCTTCTGTTCTGGTTACTGTTCTATTTACAAAATAATTGTTTGCCTTTCTTTCAGTAATAAATAGATACTGAGTTAGCAGTTTTAATGAAGTCATAGTCACCAACAACCTTCATATTGCTATACCTCATGATCAGAGTTAATATTTATCCAATTGCTACCTCTACTTACAGATATCTCAAATTTAACATGCCCCAAACAGAAACTGCATAATTCCCTCTACTAACCTGGCCTAACCACACTCTTCCTCCTCAGAGTTTCTCAGTTACTATAGTGACTTCCTTCCAGTTTTTTAAACAAACAACCTTGGTATCACTCTTGAATCCTCTCTTCATACCCCCTTTCTAAGCTATCTGGCTAGTTCTTCCTTCATAACAAATCCAGAAGCTCTGTAAACACACCTCACACCTTCCTCCAGCACTACCCCAATTCACACCACTAGCTTTTCTTTCTTGGCTCCTTTCAGGAGCATCTGTTCCTGCGCTTGCCAACACAGCAGCCAAGAACATTCTGTTAAAACAAAAACCAGCCCAAAGTCCTCTCTCAGTGACCTTGGATGACTCAGCAGCTTTCAGAAGAAAAGCCAGTCTTTATAATGGTATCAAACTTACACATTCTGACTTCCCCATCTCTGTGCTCTGGCCACACTGATCTCCTCGAGTCCCTGAGCACAATAGGCAGACTCCAGACTCCATCTTCTAAAATTTTCTTTCTGAAAACCTCTGTTAAGAGCACCTTATTTTAAAAAAGAAGAAGAAGCTGGTATTCCAACAAACTATTAATAAAAATTGTTGCCATAAAAATGTAAATTGTTCTTCTAATTAACTATCAAAATGGTTTAGCATTTCAGGGTGAGAAAGAGATTATTTTAGAGGGTTAATAAAATAACCAGTAGCATATTTGATTTTTGTCTTTTTGTGATAGCACTGAAGTTCCTTGCCAGATGCCCACTCTCAGACCAAGAAGTTTTGCCCCTGCTTCCAGAGCTTCCCTTCCAGACCTTATGCACCCTAGCCTCTCCTCTGAGGTCACTCCCTCCTTACCCATACTGTTGAAGATCTATGTGTGCTGTGTGGCCAGATCAGACACAGTGTCTTCCATGAAGTCCTCTTGGATATCTCCTGCATAAAACCTCTTGTTCTTAGAACATTTTCTTAGTATGTTGCTTTGATATGTAATCATTATATGTGACCTCTGGCCTCCAAATAGGTATCACATATCTCTTAAGATCATAAACCACATTTTATACAATATTTTATTTCCCTCAGTGCTTATAGGTAACACAGAGAAAATGAGAATTTCATAAAATGATCAATGAATGAGAGCTGAAAATAGAATGTGCAGCAAGAAAGTTAAAGCACAAGCTTACACTGCCCGGTTGGAACCTCTCATTGTTTTGTTAATTAGACCTATTCATATAAGAGCATCATTGTTACCTTATATCAGTACTGACAGTGTCATCAAAAAAGCCACCAGTCATTGTTAGACCATTATCTAAAATATGTTTTTATTGTTAAGAATTTCTATTACTAAAATTTTCTTCACCTTTTTATGCTCAGTCATTGGCTGCATCTACATAAACACATAGCACATAAATGCTTAGCTATTTGCATATATTTTGTGTGTATATTCATTGTGTAAATATCCAGAAGTGGTTGTCCTCTTAGCAAAGAAGCAGACATGTCCATAGGAGTTACATCATCTCAGTAGGTTTGCGTGTGTTTGTTTGTCCAAGCTCCACATAATCTTCAAGTGGGACTACTGACCATTGATGAGAGTAACTAATAGAAAGTCCCCAGGCATTTCTAGCATCTAGAATACTTTGAAGCATTTCAGCAAGAACATATTGACCTCCTTTGGGAAAAAGATTATGTGCAGCAATCAGACATGACTATCTAATGTTGAAGATCAAAGGATATTGACTGAAATCTGCAGTTGCCATAGCTACTGAACCTTGAGAATCTACCATTGTTCTCTTCTTACAAGCACAAGATTTACAGTTAAAACTTGGGGTTTTTTTTGATAAGAAATTATCTGTTCACTAAATCTGGGAATTTATTAGAGTGATTTCTAGCCCATGTTGTTTTGCAGAATTGAATCTGATTCAGTGAAATTAAAATTCAATGTTCCCAAGGCACACATTCATAACTTACTCTAACTCCATCAGTCTTTTTAAGATGTGCAAAATATCCTAAAAGCAAGTCGAGTCTTAGAGGATAAGACTGTTATAATGTATTTTTAAAGAGGGAAGATCCTCAGTTGACTGCAGCTCTTGAAACAGACATTCATGGGTGAGGGTGACAAGATAGGACCAAGCCAGAAGGTCTCAAATTGCCTCCCACAAAATAGCTTAATACCTTTTCCCTGGTGATACCATGTGGATTTCAGAAGCCAAGCTTTGAATCCAAAAATCTCAATCATCAAAGCATGCCTGTTTATCTAGAGCTACTTTTTGAAACCTTCCTTCAAATACAGATTTTAAAACATAATCCTACCTTTGGCTACCTTCCCTACAATTGATTTATTTCTCTATTTCTTATTGTGTAACAGGTTCACCATGTAAGAGTTATCCACTTATATGGCCCCAATGAGACAAACCCACATTCACAGGCAGTAACTTATATGAAGTCAGCATATTACTCATACACAGCAGTAAGGGGCAAAAGGAGCATAGCATTGGAAGCCAGTTCTCAGAGAAACTACCAGGGTAGATGGATTATCTGTGTTCCACTTCTGTCACAACTGAGAAACCTGGAAAAGCGGCTCACCCCTCTATTGCATAGGGCTGTCCTCCAATCAGCAGGCATTGGACAGAAGCCTTCTTCCCAAGCTTGGTTGTACCTGCTTGCCTAAGATCATCACAAACTTGTTGACTGTTTACCCTCTGCGAGGCAGGAGGAACAGGGAGATTTAGCCACACATCCCAACCAGCCAGTAGGCCCTATTTGCATGATGCGGAGGGACTAAGGGTACATAAGTGGAAGAAGCCATAGGGAGTGGCTCTCACAATGTTGTGAAGCTGCTGGGAAGTCATGATTCATGCCTGAATGGAGACTTTCCAGTGTGGCCTTGGGGTTGTGGGGGGAGTACACACATTCCTGTAAGTAAACCTTTACCCACTACTCTGTAAGTAAGCCCAATAAACTCCCTGGTTTCCCAAATGGTGGTTTGGAGAAATTGGACCTTGGTTTGTCATAGGGACAAAGGGAGGAGGGTGCCAGATGTCATTTGCACCTCCCAGAAGAAATTTTAGTGACACCTGGCTTATATACCTTAGGGACAATGGAGATAACTAGAATAAAACTTTGAAAGGGAGAAGGGGGAACACTCATGAGCCTCTCCCACCTCCAGGAGCTATTGGCAGTTAGTATAGGTTGCTGGGGAAAGGAAGTCATTCTTCAATGGTGTAGTCACTGGTAAGTGTTCCCTGCTCCAGTAAACACCCCTCCCCACCCATGCTCAAACAAGCAACCCTAAATAAACTCAGTGGGTCACGAAAGAAGAAAGAAAGAAAGAAAGAAAGAGAGAGAGAGAGAGAGAGAGAGAGAAAGAAAGAAAAAGAAAGAAAGAAAGAAAGAGAAAGAAAGAAAGAAAGAAAGAAAGAAAGAAAGAAGAAAGAGAGAGTCAACCAATAAAATAAAAACATGAAAGTAGGAGAGAGACTTACTGGGGAAAAAGAAGAGATTCAGCAGGACTAGAAGAGTATATTAGTTACTTTTCTGTTTCTGTGATAAAATACCATGACCACAACAACTTAGAGAAGGAAGTGTTTGTTTGAACCTACAGTTTGAAAGGAGTAAAAATCCATCATCAGCAGGAGAGACTTGGTGATGGAGGTAGCTGGAGCAGAAAGCCAAGAACTCTAATCTTCAAGCAGGCACAGGAAGCAGAGTGTTGGAAGATCTGGCATGGGTTAAGGACTCTCAAAACCCAGACCCAGTGATGTGCTTCCTCCAGCAAGGCCATACCTCCTAAAACTTCCCAAAACAGCTCCACCAACTGGGGACAAAATGTCCAAATACTGGGGACATTCATTCAAATAATCATATTCTACTTCCTGACCCCCATAGACTCATGACTATATAAAATGCAAAATACATTTAGTCCACCTTCAAAAGTCCTCATAGCCTTTACCAGTCTCAATACCACTCAAGAGTCCAGAGCTCCAAGTCTCTTTTGAGACTCAAGGCAATCTCTTAAATAGAGAGCCCTTGTAAAATCCAAAGACAAATTACATATTTCCAACATACAATGAAACTGAATATACATTCCCATTCCAAAAGGGATGAATGGTCATACTGAAGAAATACTGGACCAAAGCAAGACTGAAAACCAATAGGACAAGTACCAAATCCAGTAGCTCCACATCCATGTCAAAGCTCCATGCTTTGGAAGAAGATGGCTCAGTCCCTTCAGCTTTGCTGCATGCAGCATATGTCTCTCACTTGGGCTGGTACCACTCCCTGTATGCAGCTCTCCTTGACAGTTGTCTCATGGCTATAGCATCGCCAGCATCTTGGAGTCTCCACTACTAACTAGGCTTAACCTTCACAGCTTTACACAACGGCCTGTCAGGGCCTTATTTATGCAGTGTCACCCCTGCTGCACACTGCCTTCCCTTAGTGACTCTCTGAAGAGAGTCACCCCTTCACTCTTGCATCTTTCACACCTCTAAAGCCCGCAGCACATGAAGGACATTGCCAAGTTTGGCTGCTAGCCTGGGATGGACCCTGGCCTGATTCATCCACCTTAGCAGCTTTTCTATGTTGTGGTTTCTATGAGCAGAAAACCCCACAGCATTTCCCTTTCACAAGTTGGAGGCTTAGCCAGGTATTGTCTTGCCCTGAAGGTATTTTCATTGTTTAACTGCAAATCTGTAGGTCTCTTCTCAATGGCTGTAATCTCTTAATCAAAGAGAACCTCTCCTTCAGCACATGACTCAATCTCAACATTAATCTTCTTAGTGCTCATTTTCAACCCAAACTGTACATTCTGCATTTGTTTCAAGCCCACTTGCTCTTTTTCATTATAAATCTGCATAATAGATTATTTAAAACAAAATGGAACACTATATCACATTTTCACAATGAATTACAACCACTCTGATTCCCCAATTGAGGGGGGAAATTCTGCTCTATTTTTAAGCTTATTTCTAGGGTACCATCTGAAGCCCTAAAGAATGGCAAAGTACATTGGGATACCAAGGCTAAGGACAATGATTATGGTTTCCTTAGAAGTAGTAGCCTAAGTTCATGTGGTCTTAACCAATTATAAATATAATTTCATCAACTATAGAAGTAAGAATGAAAGATGCTTTAACTTATAAGAGCATTACATTTTTTCTACTCATAAGTAGACATAGGACAGTGATATATTAAATATTGTAGGAGGCAATCATCAAGCAGAAATAAAACTGGAAAGCAATTCAGGGAAACAGTTTCCTCAGGCTGCATGATTCACCCAATTCCTTAAAATTTTTTTCTTCCTACTCAGATGATTTGCAGTTGGCCTTCAGGCATGGTGGAATTTGGAAGCTCAGTTCCTTGTGTAGCTTCCCAGGGCTTTCTGTTTAAATTTTCATCTGTACCACTTAACTCTGCATCAAACACTCAGAGAATAACAAACTACAGTCTTTATGTAGAATGTTCATACTGAAATCAAGAAAGTATGTAGACAAAATTGCTGCATGATAAACAGAAGGGTGAGTGAGCCCTCTCCTCTACTGAGAATTAATATATTTCTCAGCTGCTCTTATTCTGAAATGGCTTTGTTGTGATTTGGCAAGATTTAGAAATGTGGTAGGTTTTTTTTTTCTGGTTAGTCCATGAATGATTGGACTTGGACTAGCACAGTCTCAGGCCAGAGTATCAAAGCTCAGAAGATAATTAAATAATGCCAGAGAACAAAGTGAACTTTGAAAGCTGTGTTATAACTTCTTGTTCTGTCACTCTGCAGAGAATTCAGATGTTAGTTAGTGGTTTTATTATATAACTTTGTTGTGAACAACATATATATTATAATCTAGCTGGAGTTTTCACCTAAGAAAGTAAAAGTTTTTCAAGTGAGTCATGAATCATGAATAGTGTAATGATGTGCTTATACATCTTCCTATTAAATTAAAAAGGAACATGTTTGGCATCCAGTAACTGTATATGTAAATAGAAGCTTATCAGTAGCTATTGTCTAACTAACTATTTCAATATTATTATGATTTCCACTTCAGTTGATACTTCTAATTTTATAGATTTTAATTGTTCTTGAATTCTAGAGTTAAGTTTAAACTTCATTTACCTGGAACTCATTATGTATCCTAGGCTAGCCTTAAACTCTCCATCTTCTTATCTTAGGACCCTCAAAAGCTGGGATTAAAGATATGTGTCATCATGCTTAGTCAAGTTTAACTTCTTTTTATTCCTTGAGAACAATTTGAAATAGTGGAATAAAAAGGACAGTGACCAATAAAAGCCCCATTACAACTGACTACCCAGGCAAAAACTTTGGAAGTGAACACTATTAGCAAAATCTTCTTTAAAATTCCTAATTTAAAAATATTTCTACTGGGCGTGGTAGTGCACGCCTTTAATCCAAGCACTTGGGAGGCAAAGGAAGGCAGATCTTTGTGAGTTTGAGGCCAGCCTGGTCTACATAGCGAGTTCCAGGACAGCTGGGGCTACAGGGAGACCCTGTCTCAGATAAATAAGCTAAATAAATAAATAAAATAAAACAAAATTAATTAAATAAAAACCCTAAGATGGTGATTAAAATAGAAGCATATTTTTTTTTCCAAAATCATGAAAATTTATCTGATTTTATTCCCAAATGTTTACAGATTTTTCAAGAAAAAGATAAATGCATTCTTAGAAGTTTGTTTCTATATTTATCTATATTTCAAATGGAAGTAAGTGAGATAGTCATATAAGTGTATGTGGGAACTCACCACAGAGAGGTCTGTAGAACCTCATGAGAAGAAAAATATAATATACAATTAAGGTTGTGTTTTGTTAGCTTGAAACTTTCCAAGATTGTGTTTTAGGTCTATGAAACAAACCACCCCATTGATATCCAGGAATCCATTCAATGGGATAGAAAAAGAAGATTTCTGCCTTTAAAATATTCCATCTCACACAGATTTTTGTTCACATGTATCATATTAGGAATACTAAAACATTCAAAGATTACAGTCCAAGAAAGAAGGGAAGACAGTACCAGAAATCAAACATCACCATCAAAGATCAATGGTTGCAGGCCATCTTTCTTATCTGCAGTCTGTTTTGCTCAATTCCTTTGAATTTAGTACAGTGAGAGTTCAAATTCATCCATACTCTTGTTCTAAAATGAAGAAAGTGAGATTCTCATGCTCTCTGCCCTTAACATTTATATAAATTAATCCCAAATACAACTATGAACCACTGTGGTTGAACATGAGAAACTCCATTACTTATACTTCTAAATAATTTCATTTATTTTACTAAGCATTCCAAAATTTTTCTACCCCAAGGTAGTTACCACTTATGCTACTTGCTTCAACCATTATTCGAAAAGATTAAAGGTACTGTAGTGTTTTGAGACATATCTAAGAATTTTTTAATACCCTTCTTATTGAAAGTTGGAGTCTAACTCCCTTTCTTTTGAATATGGGTTAGCCTTGATGACTTCTGTGATTGGTTAATATTGTCAACTTGACAGGATCTAGACTCACCTAGGAGACAAGTCTCTGAGTGTGTCTGTGAGGTATTATCTGGATTAGATTAACCAAACTGGGAAGATACCCTAACTGCCAGACCAAATGAAAAGGAGAAAGGGAGCTGAGCACTAGTATTCATTGTTCTCTGCTTCCTGACTGTATGTGCAATGTGAGCAGTTGCCCCATACCCCTGCTATCGGGACATCCCCACCATGATGGACTGTACTTAAACTATGAGCCAAAATAAACTGTCCCCCCACTTTATTTTTCTTTTGTCAAGGTATTTTACCATAGCAACAAGGCAAGTAACTAATACAACTTCCTTCGAAGAAACAGAATAAGCCAGAAGTCATACTGTTAATTCAACACTAGGTTCAATAACATGGAAGGTTTTCTACCTGGCTTCCTCTCCCTCTGGATGTGTAATATTAGAATTCATCCATGAGGAACACAGACCACAGGAAGAGACCAAATGCAAATTGTCCAGCCAACAGTCCTGGCTAAGATCCCATTTGAAATCTACCAACTGCTACCAGGAATGTGAGTGAATGAGGCTTCAGTTGATGCTGAGCCACTCCCAGTTATAGTATGGGCCAAGAAAAGAGTTAACCTGGTTAGCCTTATCCAGATTGCAGTTGCATGGAAAAAATGAATAC
The DNA here is from genome assembly GCF_000622305.1 of Nannospalax galili. NCBI lineage: Eukaryota > Metazoa > Chordata > Mammalia > Rodentia > Spalacidae > Nannospalax > Nannospalax galili. The sequence goes on along the minus strand of NW_008360320.1, from coordinate 1,048,892 downwards.
TATTATTGTCTTAAGCTAAATTCTGGTAAGGTTTATAGAAAAAGTAATAAATAATCAAAGGAGACCTAAGATTTATTAATAATCTGTTAGTCTTTTATTTATACAATTAAGATTAATTCAGCTTTCAAGTCTTAAAAAAGAGAAAACCAACTTTTTAGTAGCTAAATTATTCCTTCAAAATTATTCTAGATTTTTTGCCTGACAGATTATTCAACCATGGAACAATTCCTGTCTCAAAAACTTTGCCAAGTAGGCATTTGGGTTTCTTTTGTCTTGAAAAAGTCCACAACTGAACTCCAATCTACTGTTACACACACAATTTCATTTCTATTTCCAAGACTTGTGGGGGAGGGTCAGATACTCAAGGCTAGAAATACAAAAGACCTGATATGGAAGAAATCAAAGGTTAGGCTTGGATAACTGAAGACCATGGAAACCACTGGGTAGGGACATGACATGGGCAGAAACTTTTGCTGGGGGTGATGAGATTTTTTTTTCAAGGAACAAAAAGGCCACCGCATTCTTTTTATTGAACTTTGGTAAATTTCATACAATGTACTCTGATAATATTTAGATTCCCTCCCCTATGTGTACCTCCCTTAATACTCCTCATCAAATTTCCTGTATTCTAATATATAAATATCTAGGATTCAAGCTTCTGTCCCCAGTTGCCTTTTGGTGTGGGTTCATCTGTCTGGAGAACTCTGTTTCCTTGTGATTATCCCTCTACTCTGGCTCTTATAAACTACCTGGAGAGAAAATTTATCATTAGCCTTATCCAGCTGTTAACCCTATCAGCTACAGCAACTGGCCTCACAAGGTATAGCAGCCAGGGCAATAGTGGCATGAAGATTACAGGAGTAACCAACTACTTTCTTATTGGATTTAAGATCTGCTTCATATCATGACACCCATATCTGATGTTGATATTGGACCTAGGAACCTGTGGCCAACCAAACAAACCATTGGCTATCTGATAGAGCCTAATACTATTATTCTGCTAAATAGCTATAGAATTAAACTGATTCCCAATGACATTGTTATACCCATAGATTAATATATATCTCTCAACTCCCAGAAGAGAAGCTCCCTTATATAGCAAATGGTGATTAACACAGAAAACCACAACCACATTATTCTCTGGCAGAGAATAAGAGACTACAGAGTGCTTATCCTTGAATAGGACACCTATATCAGATTTCTCCCTCCACAAGGCTCAAGTATAATTGCAGAAGAGGGGGCAGAAAGATTGTAAGAGCCACCACATTCTTAATGAGCTTATTTTTTTTCTTTACTCAGTTATTTCAATGATAGCCACTAAGTTAAATTTTCAATTTCCCTTCACCAGTGCATTAAAATAATCACCACTATGGGTTAAGATCCCAAGAGAGAATTCTCAAAAGAAGAAATACAAATAGCTAATTAATAATTTTTTTAAAAAATGTTCAAATGATTATCCATCTGGTACATGCAAATTAAACCTACTTTTAGATTCTGTCTCATGACAGGATGACTGGCTGTCTAAGAAAAGAAATGAAATGACAACAAGTGCCAGTGAGAATGTGAAGAAAGAAGAACCATTACTGTTGGTAGGGGGAAGACTGGTGCAGCCACTGTGGAAATCAGTGTGGCGAGTCCTCAAAAAGCAAGGACTAGCACTACCATATGACTCAGCCATATGGCTCCTAGGCATATATCTACCACAAAAATCTCTTTCTTACTACCTTGCTCATCCATGTTTATTACCACTCTATTCACAAAATCAAGGAAATGAAATCACCCTAGATGTCCATCAGCTGATGGCTGGATAATGAAAATGTGGTACATACACATAATGGAATTTTTTTTGGCTGTAAGGAAAAATAAAATTTTCAAATAACTGAATATAACTGAAATTGTACTGAGTGAGGTCAGTCAGGCCCAGAAATGCCAGTGCTGCATGCTGTCCTTCAGGTGGTGAACCTAGCTTCAAATCTCTCATTTTGTTTATTCAACTGACTGAGAATTCTTGCAGAGTCCAGAAATCTAGAAAGATCACTGGGGAATGAGATGCTTTAATGTGGGGGCACAGTAGATCATAGGTAATACGAAAATAGAGAGGGGGTATACCAGTAGTGGAAAGGTTTAAACAGGGAGGGATGGAGAGGAGAGGAAAGTCAACAAAAATGAAAAGTATAAAGAGCCATATGGAGGCCAGGAGTGGTGGTGTACGCCTTTAATCCCAGAACTCGGGAGGCAGATGCAGGCTGATCTCTGAGTTGGAGGCAAGCCTGGTCTCCATAGCGAATCCAAGCCAGCTAGGGCTACAGGGAGACCCTGTCTCAAAAAAACCAAAAA
>NW_008360320.1:1029306-1046472 GCF_000622305.1 Nannospalax galili | reverse complement strand
TTATTTTGATATATCACAGTGAAAGATTTATCGTCCTCTTTTTTTTTTTTTTTTTTTTTTTTTTTTTAAAAAAAAAAAAAAAAAAAAAAAAAAAAAAAAATGCCATATGGAAACCTACAATCTTGTAACCTAACTTTAAAAAAAAAAAAATGTTTTTTAAAGGAGATACCTTGTGTGCCCAGAAAAATCTCCTTCTGAAGCTATGGATTGTAAAACAAAAACCCCAGTGCCAGGTGTGAAATAACTTCTTTTGAGCTGTTGGTCAAGGATGCTCCCAAAGCAATATAGGCTCTTGCCATTGCTCTTGGTTGCCCACCAGAACTAGATGATAAGATCCTGTTGCTGAAGACACCACAGACCTAGTTGTGTGATATAGAGAAATAAATTGAACGGGGCTGGAATGATGGCTCAAAGGTCAAGAGCATTGACTGCTCTTGCAGAGGACCTGGGTTTGATTCCCAGCACCCACATGGCAACTAACAACAGTCTATAATTCCAATTCCAGGGACTCCAACACCTTCTTCTGACTTCTGTGGACACTGCATGATATGAGAACACTTACACACATGTAAGTAATACACATATACACACAATATAAAATTAATAAGTGCAATTTTTCAAGCTGGATATCTCCTCCTTGTGGGCTAGCTACTATGCAGGATGATGGGTGCAGAGGAGATGCATCAGTAGTCTTACCCAGCTATGAACCCTACAAACCAAGATATCAATCTGCCAGACAAGATGTGCCCACTCGTGCAATAGTGGCATGATTGTCGTGGGGGAAACTAGCAACTCAATGATTGGATTTGCAGCCTACCCCAAAGAGAGAATCCATACATGGCACTGTGAACTCCACTCAAAAGGGAAATCATAGGCCCTATGGGGAACTTGATTTTGTTTTTCAGCTAAATTGGCTGAGTATTGAATTATCCATAGATAATTATTACTCTAAGCTTTGATCAGAGAAACCTCTTTTTCCAGTTAACTGTGATGAATTCAGAGACTTGTGGCTATGACCTCACCCAAAATTTTGAAATCAGAATCCACGGCTCACATGTCCTGATGCCCTTTGCTCAGCTGAGCACTCAATCTCGGGAAAAGCTACATAGGTCATGAATTACCCATTGTTGGTTAGCCAAAAGTGCTGCTGACTGAACAAGAGTTATTTAAGAAGCATCACAGTGTTAGGTCTAAAGTTTTAGATCTTGGAGAGTCTGACTCAGTGGGTCATTGAGAGGTCTAAAATTCTTATTACAAACTAACAAGTCAATAATTCTGTGTATAGCCTGATTAGAACCTGCCAGCTACTGAATTCAAGGTGCAGCACTATTAACTGACTGATTTCATTTGCCTCATCAGGAGATTGATTATAGACATGGTGGTGAAATATGTAATTCCTAGAAGGTTCCCAAAACCCCACAATAATATTGAGTTTTTTAATAGCCAATTTATTTTTTGCCCATCTTTCCCTCCTCTTCACTGCTAGAGATATATCTTATTCTTTTCCTCTTGACTGGTCTGGTAGATATGAAAACTCACCTCTGAAAGGGCTTCTGTGTTGAGCACACCTGAGAGAAGGGTGTTGGTGCCTCTGATGAACTCTCTAGTTCTATCACTATGTTTGTGTTAAGGTCACACTTCCCTCATCTGTAACAGCTAGTGATTGAGTGTGGCAGGAGTATGCATGCGAGGCCATTCTTAATGGAGACTGCACTCTACTAGCCCAGCTAAGCTTTTCTTGGAAATATGCTCAGTCTGAGTCTCTTCCTAGTCAACCCTCCTTTCTTGCCTCGCTCCTTTTCAGAAATACATCATGATCTGAAGGCTGTCCCTGCCTCCTTTTGCATCTCCCTCACCACCCTGCGTAAGTGTGATTCCATTTGATCTGGTTGATGAAGTTTGAGGTGGTGTGAATTTAACTATACCTATCTTCTCTCACATAATGTAAGTACATCTCTGACTAGCTCTCTGACAACAGCCTGTGAAGTATACATTATTTATTTTCCCCACAAAATCCTTTGTTTAAGAACAACCCAAGAATGGGCCAATTCTTCACAATGGAAAATTCTCCACACCTATGCATTATGATCAAGTGATAGCCTCAACTCAAAAGTTCCTCTGTTGGTAACTCTCCAAAGCTCTCAAATGTGCTTGGAAGGTGGTTAGCCCAACCTCTCTTTCCCAATAATCTTAAATATATTCTCTGGAAAAATATGAAACCTGGCTGAATCTGTCCCAGGAATCATAGCAAGCAACAAAAATCTTCCAATTAAAAAAAAATGCTTATTCTAGCCCAGTGTATCAAGAAAATAATGACTTCTCCAAGTTGGTTTGTTTCAGAGTTGGAAGACATTGTTTCCAGCAGGCTGGATGCTGGTATATTCTCCAAAATAATTCCTCCTTTTCTGTGCTACTGAAGCTCATGCCAAAGATTTTGCTCCCAGCAATCTTAAGTACACTTTAAAACTGTGTCTTGGAGATTGGAGAGTGACTCAGCGGTTAAAAGCACTGGCTGTTCTTGCAGAAGGCCTGGGTTCAAATCCTAGCACCCACGTGGCAGCTGACAACCATTTGTAACTCCAGGTCCCGGGGATCCGACACCTCCAGGCTCTCTCCCAAAACTGACACAGCAAATGCCTTTATTACTGTGGCATGTGGGCGCATGGAGATCTCGGAGCGCCAGCTGCTGGCATGGCACCAGTCTCAAGAGCGCGCCGCTGGGGTGCGCGGGCTTCCCGCACCGCGTTGCTGAGATGGGTCCCTGGCTCTCCGCGGCTACCTGATGCTGGCGACTCTGTGGGTCGCTGTCAGCTGCCCGGCGAGTTCTGTTCCAAGCTGCAGGACACTCTCTCTCTGGCCACCGGATCACGAGGGGAGGTGCAGGAACAGCGAAAGCAAGATCTTCCCGAGTGGTTGCTGACAGAAGGACAGCCCCCTCTGGGGAGATTGTATCACAGGCACAGTGAGACACAGCTTCTACAGCTCAGTCAGACTCAGTGATACAGCTCCGCTTTATTGGGGTTAAACCAGGATATTTATAGTGTGGAGGCAGTAGCAAAAGCTTCAGCTGATAGGTGCTCCTGGGATGCCCCATTTACATGTGGTGGTGGGCTTCTGTCAGGCTGTCAGACAGTGCCTGATTATCACACAGGAAAAACCTGGCAGTTTCTGTGCCAGAGGTCATGTATCTGTGACAGCCACTTCAAAGTGAGTCAGGAAGAGAGTAGAAGGTGCCCCGCTGGAAAGGGGAGTGTCTGCATAAGAACGCCGAGCCGGCTTGTGGCTATCCGGACATGGAGAGACTGCGACCCTAAAACAGCAGGGGTCCCCAACAGTGGCACTTCAGATTTGTCACAAGGAGAATCTGAATTTCCCTGTGCCCATTTGACCAGGTTCATGATCTTAAAAAAGTAGCCTAGAACCAAAATACACAGAATGTCTGCAAAAGCAAAATTATTTTTCCTTTTTTTTTTAAATCTTATGCAAAAATTCATTTTCAAATGGCAACATGGTACCCTTTACATTGCAGGATCATTCTTTAAACAAACTGTTTAGAAGTATTTTTTTTTTAATTTAGCTACGTATTTTAAATGCTAAAACTGAGGAATAATACATTTGAAAAATACGATGAGCTGGGAGAAAGACATGATGGTCTGGAGGCGTTCTCAACTTTTACAGGCCTACAAACAGTGGAGGACCCTGGAAAATGCTCATTGTTGGGCCTTGCCCTCGTGTTTCTGATAAAGTCAGTCTGAAGTGGAACCGTTTGTGCTGAGTTCCCATCAATGCTGAAGCCTCTGGTCTGAGAATAACACTGAGCACCACCAAGCTACAGCTCTCCTTCTCAAATCCCAGAGGGCAAAAACAGCTTTGGGAAGCTTATTTTAATCTCTATAGATAGGTCTGAGGAGCTCTGGGATGCTGAAGATGTCCAAAGTTCTCCCAGGTAATTCTGATGAAAGAGAGGAAGGACTGCTCCTTACAAAGGCAATTAAAAAAAAACTTTCCAAACACTTGAATGTTCAGTGCTGCCTGAAATCCAGGTACTCTTTCTGCCTTTCACGTGATTTGACTGTACTTCTGATAACTTCACATTTATGCTACCCTTTCTTCCCTTAGCATTATAAGCTTAGAGTACAGCCCTACTCCCACACCCTCCTCAGCTATTGCATCCTCTCACCTCTTGACTATTAGTGTGTAACCTCTGATCCATGCTAAGCCTTTAACTCCTGAGCTGCTGATCCACGTTAAGCCAATAAGTTCCTTTGAGTGATGTTTTTTTCTTGCAGGATGTAGACCCTTTGAGTTTCTAGCATCTCTGGTTTGTTTTTTCTAACCTTGTGAACAAGACAAGGCAAAAATAAGAGACATGAGATAAAATGCGAGTATTAGAATTTCTGTATCCAGTTGTTACTGAAGCACAGTAACAACTAATCTATTTCCCTGACAAGTGTCACACTTTAAAAAAAAATGAAAGGAAGAACACAAAGTGGGAAAGGAATAATTGTAGAGAAAATGTGGAGTGACTATGACCAGAGTATATCATATGCATATATGAAAATACAATGAGACCCATTCTTCTGTATAATTAATATATGTTAACAAAATTGTACATGTTTAGAAAAAAAGAAGAAAGCGCATAACTAGGTATTTTGTTTTGTCTTAGACTCATTGCTTTTACTTTTCAGTTAAAAGGATTAAAAACCTGCCTAATGTCACCCAAGAAGACGGGACCAAGGACAGCTACTGAAAAGCTGTTTATGGATAGCTTTTTTTGATTCTACACAGTCTCCCCAAGTTTAGATTTGATTTATCTCTTACATTCAGATGCAAAAGAGTAACCTCACTGGCCTGCATTGCGAGGTGGGTGCTCATGAATGCTCTTTAGCCCATTCTGGTAAGAATGAGTCAGAATTTATCATGATTAGCTCCTGCTAACCTACTGAATTAAACATGTTTCAACTTGGCAGACACACATCTCCAGGATCTGTCCTTTGTATTTTTCAACCTTCCTCAGGAAAGGTCAAGTGTACTAATGGCTTTCTCTCATTCTGTCAAAAATCTTACTGGAGGTAGAAGCCTGAGCCTGTTTAATAATGCTCCAATTGTACTCTTAATGTCTGCCAAATTCCCAAGTCAGCCACAATCCTTGCTGAATCACAGCTTAGGTGCATGTCTTGGCTTTTATGGCACTTGAAAAACGATGCGGCACTTTAAAAAGTATGAGGAGGATTTTAAAAATTCTGGTCTTGTCCAATTTTTTCTACTTCTTGTGAAAGGAATTTCTTCTACCTGTCTACAAGAACTGGTACAGGAAACATGGAGAAAGATAAGGCCAATTCTTTCTGTCTATACTTTACTCCTATCTTGAAACATGACTTACTTTTTGAGAAGTAAGTCATGCCCAAAGAACCCCATCACAAATTGCTCCATCACGAGTTGCCTGTCTTCTGAATGTTTGGCATTTGTTATAAAAGAGATGTCCAGAAAAATGAGGGACTTTGTAAAGATACCAGTCACTCTCATTAATTTAAGTCTCCTGACAAAAATCAACAACACATAACTATGTGATTTTAACAAAACCCAATATAGAGGGGTCAAGAAATGAATAAGAAGCATATATTTCCACAATCATGTTCATAACACAGAAAGCAATGATGATTAGCTTGCCTTCCAGATAGTAAAATTTCCTGGGAGTCACTGAAATAACAAGCTTTATAGGTAGGTTGGAATTTATGGGTTATCTAGAAAACTAGAGCTTGAAAAACTGACTATTCTGGGTTATTTACAAAAAGATGATATTGGGAGATTAATCACAGCAGGTTTTCTCCTCTTAAAGAGGGAAAAATTTAAGAGAACTCCAGCAGTAAAGGCCGTAGCTTAAATTGTTAGAAGTAACATATGAAAAGTAAAGTTACTCTCATGTAAAGGTTTTTCTTAGTTTTTACTTTAAAACATTGCAATTAAAATATTCTAACTCCTCAGCTGGGAAAAGCATAACTATCACCTGTAATGATTGTAGTGTGTACCTAGTTCCACTCAGGTTCTGTTCATAACACCACAACCACCCAACAGGGTTAGTAGTATTATCCCAATTTGTATTAATTTCCTATTGCTGTGTAACAAAATTAGTCCAATTTGGCAGTGCGAAACTATAAACATTTATTATCTCAAAGTTACTGTTGATTAGGAAAATAGCACAGTTAGGTGGGCTCCTTAGGCACATGTTTGTCATTAGCAAGACTTGGAAGATCTGCTTCTAAGGCTGGAGTGTTGCTCAGTGGTAAAGACCTAGCACATGCAAGGCACTCCTTCACACTTACTCATTTGACTGTGGGCACATCTCAATCTTCACTGAGCATTGCTTGGAGACATCAGTTGCTTCCTTCTTGGGATTTTCAGTAGAGTTGTGCCCAACATGGCAGCTTGCTCCCCCTACAGAAAGGATTTCAGTTAAATGATAATGGATTCCCAAGAAGGAAGCTGCCATCTTTGTATAACCTAACCTAGGGCTCAGTCAGCTGTTCCGTGTGTGATCTTCTGTTCTTTAGAAAGAAGTCACAGGTATAGACTGCAGTCAAGTGGAGAGAATTGCATCATGGCAGGGTGCTCACTGGGGTTATTTCAGAGGCTATCACAGTTTAAGTATTGTAAGAGTTGAGAAAAACTCAAGCCTAGAAAGGATAAATAACTTGCCCAAGGTCATTTGACTGCTCCGTGGTGAAAGAGGGCTTCATTTCTAAGTCACTGGAGTCCAGAGACCAAGTTTTTAATCAATATGCAATAGAAAAGCATATATTTCACTTAATAAATTAACCTCTTTTGCGATGTATCCTTCTAGTGACCGATCCTCTTTTCTTTTGGGAACAGCATGAAACTACAGATATTGACTTAAGTCTAACATTGCACACAGGCATCCTGTGCTCTTGGTTAATTTTTTTGCATTCAGTTTTCTGATAATCTTCCCAGGCTTGTCTTCTTTCATGTTTGTATGTAGCTCAATAAAAGTGACCAAACCACATTTCAGTATGTTCATAAGCTAGAGTTCTCAGAACTGCTTATTTGGTTTAGGATTAATGTGAAGGAAAGAATATAATTTAGTGGATTCAGATTTATTACAGAACACTTACATACACCCAGTCCTGCCTTTGTTACTGTTACCAGTCAGAGAGCCAGAGTCTTCAACAGAAATAAGGAAGATTCATAAGGCCACAGAACCACACACACTCCTTATAGAAGACTGATACACTGCTCTTCCTATTTACATCAAAATGCTTGCAAGAATTAAATGGTAAGTGACCCCAAGGAACAAGTAAAGAAAGAACCAAGACTAGGTTCTCGTAGTTCTATCATGCTATAAGAATAGAGTAGGAGTTCTATTATGCTACAGGAATTAGAACCATAATGAAGCAAGAGAGAGCTAGGAGAGACACTGTCAAACAACTGTATTCAGGTCAATCAGGCACTGTGTGTGTAACCCAGATGGCCAATGTCCCAGTTAACACAGAATTATCCACCTGTCACCCACTCCTAGAACATTGTGTCATGGTTTAGCACTCTTGGAATTTTCATCTTATTTATTATTTTTATGAAGAAAACTTGGGCACAACCTACACGTTTAAGACACTCACCAGCATTTCTTTAACACATGGCTAGCTCACAGTTAAGTGTTTGTGAACTGTCTTGCATCTTTATGAATACATGGATGGTTTGTGAGTTGAATTTTCATCTTTATATTGATTGGGACTAGCTGGTAATACAAGTGACAAAACTCTGAGAGACAGGTTGCTTGTCCACAGCATAGCTCATTCAGCGGAAGCAGACAGGGGTATAAATTTTTCAAGACAATTATTCCTTATGGGATTTCCAGATCTCTGGCATCTAAATTTTGAGGATTATTTTTTAAATCACATGTTTGCTTTGTCTTTATCCAAGGGGCTGTTTGAAAATGGATTTGTGCTATAGAACATCCTCATGGTAGAAACTGAATACAAACATGCAGCATTTGTGAATCTTGACAATTGTATAGCACCTATGAAAAAAACAAAGAAGGAAAAAGTTTTTTCTTTGAAAGACGATATTAATATTAGTAAAGAGTTTGAGGTGATTGGTGCTCTTATTGTAATACACATTTCTGTATCTCCAATAAATTGCTGAACCTAAGCCACTAAATATTATTAATGGGAGAAATGTATCACATGTGTTATCATTCCATATGAAAATGAAAAAGGGTATTCCCTGTGGGTTGCATGGCAAATCGTTACCACGTAAAAATAAATGTGAAAATCAAATAGTTACATGGCTTTAAACATTTTTAAATAAATAGATGTGTTTACATAATTTAATTTTAAAATAAGCTGGAAACCCTTTTGAATTTGTACAGTGTAATTAGCTGGCCCTGGCATCATGAGGTGTTAGGATCAATGTTTGTCTCTTCTCAAAACTGGATTGTTCTATTTTTGCTTTGTTTGATTTGGGCTGTTTTAGAGTTTAGAAAAATGGAACCACTGATAATTGAACTTTCAAGAAAGTAATAAGTGACTCAGAAAGTGCAATGTGATACAAGGAGAAGTCGAGGATCTGTTTTATTCACCCTTCACCATGACATGCCTCTACTTGGTTCACTGCCCATCAAGTGTGAAGACATTACCAATGATTTCCTTTCATCAGTGTGTGCCCCTCAGTCATTTTGTTTTAATCATCCTGCCTCCCAAGAAGAATAGCCAGAATATACTGAATGCTGAGTGTGTGACATGGTATCTAATTTAATCTTCCCCACATAATCCCAGAAGGTAGGTAGTAATATCATCCCCATGTGGAGGGGAGAAAACTGGGGCTTCAGAGTCAAGTAACTTGCTCCAAGTTCATAGAAATATATTGTATGCAACTAGAATCGATGCCTGGGTCTTCCTGATACCATGCATATCCTCCACATCACTGCTCATTTACCTTTTGAGATGATCAGAAGGAATGATGGATTCCATTCCTGATCACAGTGAATGTAATCTGCCACAAGAAAACAAAGCTGTGATGATTTTAGGTTTGTTGGCAGTAAGCCTCACCCAGACTACCAAGTTTAATATATACCTAATCATATAATACAGAAAGAGCTGAGTAGTATTAAACAAAATTAGTCATCAACATTTCAGCTCTGGGTTTATCTCTTTTACCCTTGACATCAAGGTAGAAAAAGTACCCCTTTCCCAAATTTAAATTTTATCCATGGAACTGTACAACTAGATTATTTGAGATTTTAGCATATACAATGAAATATTTTTGTTGTGGGGCTGGCGTGTTGCATAAGCCTGATGACCTGAGTTCAGTTGCTGAGATCTATGGTGGGAGGAGAGAACTGACTTCCAAAAGTTGCCATCTGACCTCTATATATGAACCTGGGTACACACATACACACATATACACTAAGCAATTATACTAAAATTGGTTTTTGTTTTACAATGTTTGTCAAATCAAATAGCAAAATACGCCTGTAATGAACAATTCTTGCTTCCTCTATCAGCTTTAAGGTAGATAAACAGCACCTTCCTGAATAAATCTTAATGTTTCTAACTTTCAGCTTTGTATAGGTCACACTCCCATAACTATGAATATATTTTTATTTTACTTGGTTTTATTTTAAGCATTTGGTCCACAGCCTGATCATTAAGCCATAAATGAAACCGGAAACCTAGTCATATGGTTTTAGTTACTGTTGAAAGTGCAAGAATATTTTCTATTTTACAAAATCGGTCACATGGTTGAACACGTGCAGCAAATTGCTGTTCCTGAGCTCTGCAAAAATCCGCACTCCTCTTTCATTCATTCAACCAGTTTCATGTTGTTGTAGGGAATGAGCTTAGACGTCCAAGACAAAATGTTACCATTTCTATACGCAGACTCTTTTCACCCTCTGCTGTGCCCTGACAATATTCAGATTCTTGGCTCTGGAGTTCAGGCCACTCTCACATGAATACATTTGAGAACATGTGTTTCATGTTTTACATTTGTTTCCTAGCATGGAAATACCTTGGGCATGCACTCACTAAAACTCTTAATACCAAAGGGATTGACTTAGAGTTCTATTGTTTGGCAAGTATTCTGCTATGAAATATGGAGAAAGATTATAAAATAATGCATTTTTATGCTTCTTAGGTTCTCACCTTAGGACAGCTTTTCAGATTGTTTCCAACCAAATTTATTAAGATTTCAAATCAGCCTTTCTACTGCCACAAACACATATTATTTGAGCTGAGAAAATACTTTGATTAACCTGAGAGTCAATCTTCTTTCCCACTTTAGTTGATGAGGATGAGAGTTTTGCCTGTAGGAATTCTGTGCCCTATAAGCACATTTGCATCCACGCTCAAGCAGCTGAGTGACAGCCAGCCTTGGGACACTGGATCTGAGGAAAGCTGGGTGGTGGGGATCTTAATATTTCTTCTTCATAATACTTCAAAAGTTTCTACTTCCTGGAGCCCTTTCACTCAGTCCTGGTAGGCTTGTTTGGAAAATCCAAAAGAAAACGAAGAAAATGCCAATCATTTTTATTTTCCTTATGGATCAGATATGGGAAACAAAAACATTTTTGAGGAGTTTTAGAACATAGAGCAAGATGATGTTTACAGAGCCCAGATACTAGAATCTGAGACAATCTGCAAGAATCACATTCAAATGAAAGGAAGTTTGAAAAGTACATCATGACTTTAAAGAAAAGACAAGTGTTCAATTTTGTCTTGATTTTGAATAAAACTCTAAGAATGTAACAGATCAGGTTTTCTAAACATTCATTTTCATGCATGAATACCATGACGTATGTGGAGATCAGTGGAAATTTTGCAAGAGCTGACTTTCTCCTTTCACATAGGTCCTAAGGATTGAAGTCAGATGGTAAGGCTTAGTGGCAAGCACCTCTACCTGTTGAGCCATTTTGCCAGCACTTTTCACATGTTTTTTGAGTGATAAATTTCATTGTACATGTGTATGTTTGAGTTGCCTCTTCACTGAATGTTTTTATTGTTTTGGAAATATTTGTGTCTATTTAAACTTATTTTTTTCTCTTTTTTTTTGTCTTTTTGAGACAGGGTCTTCCTGCAGCCCCAGCTGTCCTGGAACTCACTATGTAGACCAGGCTGGCCTTGAACTGAGAGAGATCTGCCTGCCTCTGCCTCTCCTCTCAAGTCCTGGGATTAAACGCATGCGCCACCATACCCAACAGTAGATCTGATATACTATATATGCATATATATGGTATATTATATATGCTTTGTTACACAAAATCAAAGATAAATCTATCCCTGAGAAGTAGTCCATCCCACTGTGACTTCCCACTTGTGAATAAAAACACTCTTTGCATGATTGTCTTTGCAGTGGATGAGTACTTTGGAGATGGAGGCAGGAAGATGGGAGTTCAAGGTCATTCTCAACTGCTTAGGGAGTTCAAGCCCATCTTAGACTATATGAATCCTATCTCAAAAAAACAAAAATAATTTGATGATATCTTGACTTTTAATATTGACTTGCTTATTTAAATACACAATTTGTATTTAATAAGTTAATTAATTGCTTAAATATAGATGGCCAACTATATTCAGAAATTCATTAATTATACATAGAAATCCAAAAGTCAGATCACTTGCATGATAGGAGCTTTTGTAGTCTTCCAACATCAGCCTGTGTAACAGTCTATTGCAGTGGAGAGTCTCCATTCATTTCATAAGACCAGACAGCAACAAAAAGAAGTGCGTCTGAAATAATGCTCTCTATACTTTGATTTACTTCTTTTTAAGTCTCAGGAACTTCTAGGTCATTTATGTCAAATATTTAAGTCAAATATTTAAGAAATAAGGCCCGAGTCTAGTCAGGTTTCTGCATCTTATTATCTTTTCTCCTTAATGTCATAGAATAACTTAACTGTCAAGTGGTACATAGGTATATTTTTCTCAGGACTTAGCATGTGTATGATCATTTTGCTCTTTACCCTTTTAGGTATTTGATGAGAATCTAGCTAGAAAGAACAATACATACCCCTAAGTCGGCATCTAATTAGCATCATATAAGCTATAATGCAACCAAACCTATAGAATTTTCAAACTAAAATATATCTTCTTAAAGTGGTATCTACTGTAAAAAGATATGTATATTTAGTAAAAAATCATTCTTTAAAGCAGATATATATTTATTTCAAAGTCAATGTACATTAAGTCAACATCTAAAATGATTTCCTTATCTATTTTGTTATGTTTTAAACAAGATATATTGTCTAAATATTCAATTACTGCCTTTGTGAATGGAAAGAAGTCCAGAAGAAAACAATCTTTTAAAAATTAAAGGTATTCTAGTCCATCGATGTCAGCACTTTATAATAATAGAAATGCATACAGGGAACACTCTCTTGAGAGAAATAATTATCGAACAGTAAAATACAAAATTCCTTTTGCCATTTTTCTCATGATAAAATATATGTAAACAAAACAGTTTCTTGGTAGCTAAATAAGGAGAAAGAGGAAGAAAATATGCTTCCTATAATAGTTACACTTCCCAGGAGAGTTACGGACCTTATAATCTTGACTCTCTCATCCTTTTTTTGTTGATTTCTTGTAGCAGGAGGCCTCCAAAGATGGCGCAGACCCAGAACCTTAAATTCAGTGAGAATTCACTTCACTTTTTAGTCCGCAAATAGCCCGCCAAAAGGAGCCCACACCTCTGTACCCTGCTCGCAAGCCCAGTGTCTGCTGATAGATTGCATGGTGAGGACCAATCAGAAAACGATATGCTGACTAAAGGTACTTGGGGGCAGAGAAAAGGGAAATATAAGGCCTGCACCCTCCTGCATTAAACTAGCCTGCAGCACCTCACCTAGTGCTTGCTTCTACCCAGCTCCCGGGGTCTGTGTGTGTCATGACTCTGTGCCTCCTGCCCCCCCCAATAAGCAGGGGACCCGATCCAAGTTAGGGTCTTCACAGCTGGCCTGAGGAGAACCCACAACACCTGGCACCTGAACAGGGACTCCTGCCCATGGTGTTGGCGACGCCCAGAACCTCGGTTCGTTCAGTAAGTAGGCCCCTGGATTTGTCTGTTTCTTTGGCTGCTCAAGGGTAAGCAAGTAGCCCCCTCCTCTGTCCCCTCCACCCTGTCTGTCATCTTTATTGTTGGAATAGTTTGTTAGATCAGGGAGGCACACTCTGCCACACGGTCCTGTCCCGACACTGTGTGAGCATCCGGCTGCAGATGTCACAGCCTCCAGAAGTCCCTCACTGAGCACAACACATTTGGATCCAATATACCTTTACATGTTGGGGTGGTTTACATTCAAGTGGCTCACAGTGCTTCTTTGCTTCCTTTGTGCCCTCTTGGTAGTCACCATCATCTTCTACTTTTGTGGTGAATTCCCCTTCATGAGACCCTCCCACAATGGGCAATTTACCACCACAATGCGGGGAACCACAAACAGCAGCACTTAAGGTGCTCCTTAAAACCAGAGGGTTGAAAGTGAAACCAAAAGATATCGAACACTTTTGGGACAAAGCCACTAATTTACTCCGTGGGCCTCCCCTGAAAACATGTGAGACCATGACATGTGGATGCGAGTCCTCGTCCTGGCCCGAAAAAGGGAGGTCAGGTCATGGATCACTCCCCCCCACATCATTCATACCGATCCTCCTAGCCATCATTGCTAGCCTTAAATCCTCCTCTCCTGAGGAAGTCATCTCGGCCCACAACAAACACTACCAGGAGCAATCTAGTGTATATCTGGCTATTACCTTAACCCTGGACCTCCTCTTCTGAGGAAGTCACCTCGGCCCACAACAAACACTGCCAGGAGCAATCTAGTATAGATCTGGGTATTACCTTGACCCTGGATCCCCCAAAACCCGCAGACCCGGAGGTGGATGCCGCCTCTGTGCCCACTTCCAATAAGGAAGGAGCTCCGTTGCCTATATCTCAGGATACTTTCCTAGAGCTACCATGCCCAGAAATTCCCCCACCCCATTACCCATGGAAGGAGTTACTCTCTCCCCACCCCAATAACCATCCCACCCCTTCCCCTGCTAATGTGCTTCTCCCTCCTAGACCACTCTCCTTAAAGCCTCACCCGCCTTTGTCCTCATTTATGGTTAACGTCGGCCCCAATGCAGCGCAGTGTCCATGGCTGCCCACCTCATTTGCTGACCTCATTCTTATCTGCAAGGCAGCTGAGCAATTGGGCCCTGACTCCCTGTATTTCGAGCAGGTTCTTCGCCAGTGGTCCTTACAGTTACAAACCCACTATGATTGGTATAACTTACTAAAGGCAGTCTTAGAACCCTCAGTTTTTCTAAACTGGTGTGCAGCCTATGATGATCAGGCTGAAAACCAGGCATGCCTAAAGCTCCAATATGGCCTCAACATTACATTGGACATGCTCCATGGGACATGGACAATATACTGACCCCATCTCCCAGTCTACTATTGGCCTCCATGCCTATTTTCAACAAGTTTCTGACTTGGCCTTTAAGGACCTTAAATGTTGCTCCCCTAGTGACCCACAAGTCTTTTTCCATAATTTGATTCAACAGTCAGGGGAGTCCTTCACGGACTTCCTTACCCATGTCACCGAAGCAGTAGAGCGGAGGGTGGAGTCAGGACCCACCTGAGGGGTGCTTATCAATTAACTTGGGAGGGACTAAACATCCCTACTCATAATGCTATCGCGCCTGTCCACAATGATAACATTCACAAATGGGTACTCGCTACTAGAGACTTGGACAATAGGGCAGGCCCTATTGAGACTTTAACCGCCTCCTTGGAGACTCTTTTATCACAAGGAAACCCACCCACTTTGGCACATGGGAAGGCTGCAGGAATGGTGGGGGTTTGGCCACTTTCATAGACACTGCCCAAGAGGTACAGCCCACCCCAAATTTGCTGCCCCAAGTGCAAAAGAGGGTTCCATTTGGCTAAAGACCATAGGTCACAGCCTCAACTGGACTTGGCTCCTTTAAACTCCACCTGGGGCACCCCTCAGCCCCGCCCACAAGAGGGGAAACGAGACAGATATTATGGACTCTCCCAATCCTCAACCACTCCCCACTAATGACCCTGTTCCTAGATGGAACTGCCATAAAGGACCTAGTAGACACAAGGGCTGATGTCACCATTATAACAGAAACTGAATCCCTTAAATTCCCTTGTTGGAAATGCCGGCCAGACCCACCAATAAAAGGAGTTGGCAGCACACAAGGTACCAAGCTGGTCACATGTCCAGTATATTGGAAGGACTTGGATGGGAACCAGGGCACAGTTACCCCCATAGTAGCAGATGTTCCCAGTAACTTATGGGGCCAAGGCATCCTAGAGGACATAGGTGCAGTCCTTACCATGGATGACCATGCCTTTTATGATGATATCATGCTCCACGATAACTTGGGACTATCAGAAAAAGGACAACACCTTGCTAACACCCCTAATCCTAACAGCCACTGCCCACCTGGGATTGACTCCAAGCTTGGCCCCCCCGATCCCCATCACCTGGCTCTCTAATGATGCCATTTGGGTGGACCAGTGGCCTATAATAGAACCTAAATTATCTGCCCTCAAAAATTTGGTAGCTGAACAATTGAGGCTTGGCCACATCGAGCCCTCTCTCAGTAAAAAAATACCCCAATATTTGTCATTAAAAAGAAATCAGGGAAATACAAACTCCTCCAAGATCTTAGAGCAGTCAATGCCCAGATAGAAAAGATGGGCTCACTAAAAGCGGGCTTACCACACCCTACAGCTATCCCCCATCCCATCATATTGTAGTATTTGATATCCAAGATTGTTTCTTCCAAATCCCCCTAGCAGAACAAGATAGACCTCACTTTGCCCTCACAGCATGGGAGCTCAATTTTCAAAGAACAGCCAAGAGATACCAATGGAAGGTACTACCACAGGGTATGAAAAATAGCCCCACAATCTGTCAATTATATGTTAATAAGGCCTTAACCAACATCTCCAAGGACCTAATTGTCATCCACTATATGGACGACATACTGCTAGCTCACAAATCTCACAATACCCAGTCTCCTTGCAGATTTAGAATGCCTAGGTCTCCACATTGCACTAGACAAGTTACTATACATCCAACCTTTCACATTCCTTGGCTACCATATAGATACTGTAATTAAACCGCTTAGCCCTTCCATCTTGCAAAAAACTGTATATACCTTGACAGAGCTCCAAGAACTCTGTGGGACTATAAACTGGCTCAAACAATTTATACCTGTCCCTGACTTGGAATTCTGGGCCTTGTTCTCCCTGCTGGAAGGCCATAATTCACCAACTTCAAGGATCAGTCAGCTAAGGATCTTCTTAATAAGATAGATCATATACTTTGATCTGCGTCACTCCGACGTCATGACCCAGCAGAACCATTACTAGCCTTGATCCTCTGGACTAAAAACGGTGTCTTGGGGGCACTAAGGCAGCAAGAACCCCTGGTTTGGATCCACCTGGCTACCTCAGACCTAACTAGGCTTAGCTCTAAGTATGATATTGCCTTCAAGTTAGCAATTAAGGCCCGACAAACAGCCAGGCACGTACTCAGGAAGGAACCTAACAAAATTATACCGCCCTTTCTCAAGCATTCCCAAACATTATGGGAAGACTCTTTGGCTTTCCAACTAATGATGTCCGGGTTCATGGGGGAGTTGGATAACCACACATCCCAGATAAGCGACTGGCCAGCCTGGCCTGTTTGGAAAGCACCACTCAGCCACACGCTTCCCCCAGCAAAAACCCCCTACCTATAGCCATGCTAGCCTTCTCGGATGCCAATAAGTCCCGTTATGGCGTTGTCATTCAGTGCATGGGAAAGGATGACACCTGTTATGTACAAGCCAATCCTGCCTCTGTCCAGTTGGGGGAGCACCTGGCCTTGTTAAAAATCTTCCAAGTCTGCCAGACTGAGCCACTCAATATATTCTCCAACAGCCAGTATGCAGTTCAGGCCCTCAGATGTCTTCCCTTTGCTTGAGTAAAAGGCCACAAGGATCCCATCACTAGAATGATGAGAGCTTTCCAGGTTATCTTAGATAACAGACAATGGCCCTGGCACATCTCCCACATAAGATCACACACCAAGTTCCCTGGGATCTTGGCAAAGGGAAATGACAAAGTAAATAAACTGATTATGACTGTAGAGATTCC
>NW_008360320.1:1013161-1029123 GCF_000622305.1 Nannospalax galili | reverse complement strand
ATGTCCATGTCATTGTTGACACCTACTCCTCCTTTCTTTTCGCCATTGCTCAAACTGGTGAAAAGGCCTCACATGCCATTAAGGTGGCCAAATCAGCAATGCTGGTAATGGGGGTGCCATGGACCCTAAAAACTGATAATGGGCCAGCTTACACATCTCTACAATTCCAATCATTCCTGTCAACATGGAAAATTAGACATTCCCTTGGCATCCCTTATAATCCACAGGGACAGGCCATTGTGGAGCGGGCAAATAGGACCCTCAAATAAACATTACAAAAATTTGCTACCCCTGAGTCTAAAAGGGACCCGCACCTGGCTCTAATTGAAGCTCTATTCAGCATTAATTTCCTGTCCTTCTATGAAAATGGGTTGAGCCTGGCTTACAAACACGGAGCTACCATACCCAGGCCTACACCCCTGCCACTAGTGAGATGGAAGGACTCCATAACATGTCAATGGCAACCACCTGCCCCCTTGTTAACAAGAGGGCGAGGCTATGCTTGTGTAGTACCTCAGACAGAAACAAAGCCAGTATGGATTCCAGTGAGAGATGTGAGACCAGCAACTGACCAACAGGACCCCCAGGACCCAGAGATCTCACTGCTTTCTGGATAATTGGTTTGATCTTCCCCACCCCTGCCATGACTCATGATATCTGGGCCTTGGTACCCTCCCCGCCTATACTCTTGCCCTTATCGCTTCATTCCCCAGCCTACCCCACCCTCTATTCAACTAATTCTGTGCTTGGCCTCCCCACCATAGACCCAGTTACTTCCTGGGAATCACTCAATGGCTCCTGGCCCCTAAATAACTTTCTATGCTTCACTACCAACAATGCATCCTCATGCATTGGGCTGTTCAACCTGACTGTCCAAGATTATGCCAGCAGTGCCTCTAATCTAAAAGCACTGTTTGACCCATCTTGGATCGTCACTTACCAACTGCTGACAAGCATTATTATTCTCTTTCTACTTCTTCCTTGTTCTTCGTTCCCGCAGTCAGAAAACAATTCAGTCACTCAGTGTATCAGGCCCTCAGAGCACTACATGAAGATGATTTCAACCCTCCCTATGCAGCCTGACAGACTTGGCTTGCACAAATGTACAAGGCCTCCTACAGATAATTCCCCACCTCGACTGATCCCCCAGGATGGTACCCCTTGGAGGGCTGGTAGTCAATGATGGGTAAGCTCCTGTTGGGCTGAATCAACCTAAGCCAGGACATGGACATCTACGCCCATGCTCCAATGACGGGTAAGGTTCATGCCAGAATAGAACAACCTAAGACAGGCACAGTCCATGATCCTGGGGTCATCCCGAGGCGGAGCTGCCTACAGGCTCTTGCTGGACATTTTTAAAGAAAAAGGGTAGAAATGTAGCAGGAGGCCTCCAAAGATGGTGTGGACCCAGAGCCCTGGGATTCAGCGAGAATTCACTTCACTTCTTGGTCCGCAAATAGCCCACCAAAAGGAGCCCACACCTCTGTACCCTTCTCTCAAGCCCAGTGACTGCTGACAGACTGTGCGGTGCGGACCAATCAGAAAACAATACGCTGACTAAAGGGACTTGGGGGCGGAGAAAAGGGAAATATAAGGCCTGCCCCCTCCTGCATTAAAGGAGCCTGCAGCACCTCGCCTAGTGCTTGCTTCTACCCAACTCCTGGGGTCTGTTTGTCATGACTCCATGCTTCTTGCCCCCCCCCCAATCGGCAGGGGACCCGATCCAGGTTAGGGTCTTCACAGCTGGCTTGAGGAGAACCCGCAACAATTTTTTTCATTTGCTTTTGCAGCGCTAGAGATAGAACCCAGGGCCTAATGCACACCAGACAGACACTCTGCCACTGAACCTCTTTTCTTCTTTACAATCATCAACTACTGTCATCTGACTAATTCTCAAAATACCAGAAAAGGAGAAAAGATGAAACATTGTTATAACTTCTTTTTTAATTTTCTTGGATAGTGGGTATATTGTCTATTGTGGAACAATTAAAATAAAACCAAGAGAAACAAAAAATCTCTAAGGTTTATTTAGTACATGCCAGATATTATCCTGGGCTCTTTGACTGTATCCCATCCTAATCTCACCATAGTTTTAAAAGGTAAATAGTCTCCTTTCCCTTTTACAGATGATCGATCTGAACACTATAGTTCAGGTTTTCTTTGTAGGTTTAATTTTGCATTTATTTATGGTGTGTGTGTGTGTGTGTGTGTGTGTGTGTGTGTGTGTATGTGTATTAATATGGCCTCTCATATGCCATGGCACATGTGTGAAAGTCAGAGAACAACTTTCGAGAGTCAGTTTGCTTTCCTTCTATTATGTGGGTTCAGGGATTGAACTCAAGTCTCCAGGCTTTGCAGCAAGCTCCTTACAAGCTGAGTCATCTTGCCAACCCAAATCTGGATTTTAAATAGACCCCAAGGCCAACATGCTAAAGGTATGTTTGCCAGCCTGTTGTGCTCATAGAGAGCCTAGTGGAAAGGAATTAGTCCTTGTGGGTGTGCTCTTGGGGGAGATAGTCTGTAGTCCATCCCTCTTTTTTCTTTGCTACCTGAATGACACAGATGAATAGACCTCTTCCAGCAAGCACTCCTGCTAAAAATTGTGCCTCTAAAGTCTCAAAGCAACCAGGCCAAGTAACCATCTACTGAGATCTCTGAAAATATCTGCCCTTTACTCACCAATCATCTGGGAGAATTGTTATAGTAACAGAAAGCTGACTGACACACTGAGTGTCCTAGAGTCAAGTCTATGCTGGAGATGGTGAAAGTTAATGGATAGACTGCTGGTCTGACTTCAACTTCTGCTCTTGGTAATCCTGATTATAATCTGTGCCTTCTATTTAAAAGCTGAAGAACAATAGGATTAGCTTAGTAAATTGCTGTGATTTTGAGTCCAAAGTTGTTATGGACTCAAAAAGTTCTGAATCAGCCAAATCTATTTACCAGGGACAGCATCTGAATCAGCCAATTCTATTTACCAGGGACAGCACCTGAGCCAATTTAGGGAATGCTGCCCTAACGGAGAAGATGGGAGCTTTTAAAGGTAAAGTCCAAAAGATAAAGTCCTCAGTACAAGATTTAAGCTTTTACAATTTTATTAGAATTAAAAAAAAAAAAAATCCTCAGCGGGGGCAGGCTAGCTGGTAATCTGCCTTGAGGAGGAGAATGATAGGAAGAAGGAAAGAAAGCCATGAAGCCAGGCAGGTTCACAGCTTGCGTGGGGGTCAGACACATGGCTGGCTGGTAGCCACAAGGCTGTGAGAAGGAAGCTTTAGAGAAAGTAAAGAAATACAAGATGCTAGGGGCAGCCCAAAGCCTTAAAGAAAGCATGTTTAGAAAAGGAATATGAAGAAGAAAAGGAGAGATTATGCTTTTCTGAAGAATTCAAAAAATCAGGAAAACTTACAAACTACATTACTGTGGCTGGTCCAGAAGTTCTGCCCCAGGAGGCAGGATTCCAAGCAGGAAAAACTTGCTATCTCAATGTGCTGGTATTCTGCCCATCTATTTAGTATAACCTATTTAGTATAACCTATTTAGTATAACCTAGGGGTGGTCCTATGACCAGATGAATGACCAGTAAAACTTACACAAAATGGAGGAGTTCGGGCTATTACAAAGTCTCTTCAAATCTTCATGAGACACTTAACAAGTGGGACAAACAACCCATGCCTTTCCCTGCTTTTCCTCTGTTCAAAGCTGCCAATTTGTACAATGCCAAAACTTCCTCAGTGCCAGTACCAACATGCTCCTGAGATGCCAGGGCCCCTGACATTTTACCTAGGTCTACCACCAACTCCTGAGAATTCCTTTTTTCACCTTTCATTACTTATCTAGGTATTTTTGCTGGAATTTCTGTACTATTGTTTTAGTTAAGAACCTCTTCACTTCAATTTCAGCACAGTCAGCAGTCTTACAGTCTTTCTATACCTGTTAGGGAATAATTAATACCCATGGGGACTGGTTTGAGTAGTTTCTCAATTCTCACAAAGGGAGTGCATGGCTAAAGCCAGTCTACATGTAGGAGAGGTGAGATCATTCAATGTAAATTCAGTGGACATCTTTGTAATCCAGGACCTAATTCTCATCAAGAAGTCTATTGAGAAGGCAGAGAGGGCATCTCCTGATTAGTCTTCATGCACTCTGCATAACCTCCAAATGGTGGCAGTTTTGGAAGTGACAGGAAAATATTTTCAAATTTGGCTGGGTTTTATTTTCTTCCCTTCATGTGTTTTCCTTTCACTCATTCCATTTGCTATAGGCCCCTGTGCTTACCACCTTGGGAGAACCTGGGACAAATTCTAAAATGTCAAATTATATTGTATGAAAATCACAAAAATCAAATTAAAAAAATTTAGTTGAAACCTGACGTTTCCCCATATATCTGAACAGTTTAATGATTTCATATCCAGGTGAAAACTTGTCAGGAAATTGATACTTTTAATGAAAATTTTTATAGCAGATGAGACTAAGAACACACATCAGTATTTTTGTGTGTGTTTGTTTGTTTGTTTGTTTGTTTGTTTTGAAACAGTTTATCCATGTAATACCAGCTGGCCTGGAACTTGTTATGTAGACCAAGCTGGTCTCAATTTCACAGAGATTCACCTGCCTCTGTTGCCTGAGTGCTGGGATTAAAGATGTGTACCACCATGCCTGGCATATCAGTATTTATTATTTCTTTTTGTTTCCCTACCTTCCAAACAAGTGTCTTGAATCTGAAATGATTCACAAATAAATGCCACAGTTAAGATTTAAAAAAAAAAAATAGAAACCCCAGATTCCCTAAAAGATCTCTAGGCATGTTATCTATACATGAAGTGCCCACTGATAAGAGCAAAACTGGAGAGGACTCCATGGTACAGGTCACATGGCATAGGGATGAGAAGAAGAGGAATAAGGCCATGAAGCTTTTATTGCTCCTCTTCCAAAGACAAAAGTGATTCTCCTGAACTCTCAGCTAGAGGGAGGACAGTCATTGGTTCTGAAAGAAGGAGTTGTCAGTCCAGACTCCTGGCATTACACTTGTGAGTAAGAACAGAAAACCTGGAGCCTAGGCAGGCAGCAGGACTGCTAGTATCCCTGCACCACAGTCTGCCACTCTGCAAGGTCATCCTGCAGCTAAAGGACTCCTCAAGCTCTGAAGGGGCCAAGAAGGCCAATAGAAAGAATGCTTGTCCTCCTCAACACACATAGTAAAATAATTGTTTCATTTACTTTATGTTAATCAGGAAAAGATGGGGCTAGGGCAATGGCTCAGTGACATAAGAGGGCATGCTGCGTAAGCATGAGGATCTGAGTGTAGATCTTCAGTACCCATGTAAAAGCTGGGCATGGCTGCATACACCTCTAACCCCAATGCTGGGGGCAGAGACAGGAGGATTCCTGGTGCTTGCTGGCCAGTTAGCTGGCCAAAAAACAGTGAGTTCCAGGTTCAGAGAGAGACCCTAATAAGATAGAGTATGATACAGCCTAGTCACCTGATATCCTCCACTGGCCTCCAGAAATGTATGTGTGGACATACATACAAACATGTACACATGCAATCATACGCACACATACACAACACACACATACAAATATTAGGAAAATACTTCTAGTGGAAATGAGTTGACATTTAAATTTTAAAACAACAGAAGTAAAGAAGAAAAATATACGCACAGAGATTGAGTTGAAGACATAATTTGTGACAAGTTGGGTGAGTAAATTACTTTTCAGAAAAGCATCCATCCATCTTTCTTTTCAACACACATATACTCAGCATAGTTTGTACGAGGATCACTATACATCATTGAGCATATAAAGCCAAGTGATACAGCATCCTTGTCTCCAGACTTACAGTTTCATGGAGGAGATAAGCAAGTAAAAACACAGTTACAACACAGTAAGATAAACTCAATTCCCTTTCCCAGAGCTATAAGACACAAGTAGGAAACAAAGAACTGATATTAGGAAAATGGGATTTGAAGTGTGCAGTAATTACTGCTGGAGGACAAGTAGCAGATGCTATCCCTTTCCTTTCTTCATTAAGCTTTTTTTTTTTTTTTTAAAAAAAAAAAGGTCTGTTTTGCTGCCTCTGTATCACAGCACTTTAATTCCTGCCATCTGGTTTCCATGCCAACACTTGTGGTATTGTACACATCAGAAGCTGCCCAGTCTCCGGTGTCATTCTCTAGGATGAATCCTCTTCACACTCTGTCTTCCTTCCAGAACATGTTCTCCCTGCATTCTCCTGTCACCTCTGAGAATTGTCCTGTGCCGGGGTCTCTTCTTACTCTGTTTCCATCTTCATCTCCTAAACACAGGCATTGCACAGTTTTGCACTCAGCCAGCTCCCCATCTCTCTTTAAATGCTTTCTCTCTCTGGATTCTTCAAATTCTACTTTAGAATCCTAACTTTTCTCCAGACCTTCTGGTGACTGATTTCCCACTGAGTAAATGCTACCTTGAGATATTGCATAGGTAATTTGTACTATTCATGTTGAATCCTGTCAAGATTTGAATATGCAATGTGCCCCAGAGGCTCACATGTTTGAATGCTTGGTCCCCTGTTAGATGTTGGCAATGACTTTCATGGTGGAGCCCTTAGAAGGTAGAGCCTAGAAGAAGGAAGGAATTTGCTGGGGACCAGTCATAGTTCTACATTGTACCTGGCTCCTTCCTGTCACCTTCGTTCTGATTTCTATTCCATTGAGATGTGAGCGAGCAGCTGCCAGACACCTCAGCTGCCACAGAGCCACCTGCCTTATTGCCTTCTCTGCCACGAAGGACTGTAGCCCCACAAATCATGTGCCCATAAGAAAGAATGACAAGCAAAATGACAACAGTGAGGATTGGCATCATGAGGTTTCAGAAGGCAACAAGGGCTGTACTGGGAGGCCTGGAAAACTTTCATATTATGTTTTGATAAAGAATCTGACTGTATTCCACCCAACTATAAAAATACCAATGATACTGAATTCGAATGTAATGGTCTAATTTATTCAGTGAAGGAAATTTCAGGGCAACATAGCATTCAAACTGTAGTATGGCTATTTCTTGATGCATTTTATCCAGATTCACAGTGATAAAGATCAAATAATGAAGCAGAAAGATATGAAAGATGTGTAGTTTGCCAAAGAAAGGTGTATGTCTTTAAAGTTGTGGACAAGGCAGGTCTAGACAAAGCATGTATAATTGTTAAAGTGATTAGTGCCATTAAAGTGAACCCATAAGCCCCACACTTGTACAAAAAGAACCTCACCTAGGAAGCAAGACCACACTCATTGAGAGCTACAGAATCTAACAATGAAAATTGGAAAGGAGAGTTCTTGAAAAGAGAGACTCCTCCTAGGGAACAGCTTTCCCAGATCCAGCCACAAAAATACACAGAGGCAATGGAAGCTATGATCCTAGAGGGCCAGGCTACATCTCAATCTGGCAATAAGACTGGTACATACTTGTGCCAAGGTTTCAGAAAACTTCTAAGGCCAGGCAATGTGGGACAGGGTCAGATTCCTTGCAAGGGGGCCATGAGAAATCATTGTTTGAAGTAGTGAAGGTAAACCCAAGTTGCAAAGAGACTGGGATTTTGGAGATGTCAGAAATATAGAATGTTTGTCAGGAAATGCTGCAGGCACTGAGTGGAGCCAGCCCAAAAAATAGCACATGTGCTATAGGCAAAAGAGCTGGAAGGGTTGGGCAACCCCAGCCCATCTGTAATGCCATCAGAAGTCCCAGGTGCTGGACATGGAGCTATGGCATTTTGTGTTTGTCCTGCCAGTTTTCAGTCTTGCTTTTTGGTCCAGTCTTTCCTTGCTAGGCTCCTGTTACCGCATGTCAAAATGGAAATATTCACTCTGCGCCACTGTATACTAAGTATTTGAATTTCCACATTGGCTTTTAATCAACTGTTCAAAATATATATGTGGTACTGGAGGAAATCCCAAGTAATTATTCACCAAAATTCACTTCTGTCAATTTAATTTAAATTTGAACTTAAATTTAAATAAAATTAAATTTGCCATTTATAGATGAAGTATATCACAGTGATTTTTATTCAGTAAGCAAAGAAGTTATTTCATCAAGCCCCAAATTAAAAACAACTAGTCAATGTGGGAGACAAGCTTGAGCCTAGGGTGATATTGCAACTGTCAGGGTCCAGGAATCCTGGCTCTGTAATCTGAAACCCAATATGCTAATGAGGCATCATACCCTCTATTCTGTGATAGGATGTTAAGTCTGTTACGCTAATAGGATGATGCTAATGAGGTATCCTACTTGCTGTACTGTGATAGGATGCTAAACCTGTTATGCTAATGAGGTATCCTACTTGCTGTGCTGTGATTGGACCACTACCCCTATATAAGCTTGTGCCTTCCTGCAATAAAGCAGACCTGTGTCACTGAACCTGGTCTCCTGTGTCTGAATGCAGCTCCGCTGACATAGTCTCCTCACCAGCCATGGGGTCTGGGACCAGGCAGAAGCAGTGATGACAGGAGGCAGCACAGGGCAAGCAAAAGAGCTGCCTCAGCACCAGGCAAGCAGAAGAGCAGCCTCAGCCCAGGGCGAGCAGAGGAGCAGCCTCAACGCCCATGAGAACAAAGGAGCGGCACCCATGAGAACGGAGGAGCGGCCGCCGCTGGCAGTGACCACAAGTCAACAGTCATTTATTAAGCATCCACTACCTGCCTATACTCATGTGAGCACTACTCATACCATAGAGGAGCAGTATAATGGTCTTATAAACAATCAGGAAAATGTTAATTCAAGGGGAAGATGGAAATCAAATGTTCAGTAACAAAGGTGGGGCAATTTCCAATTTGACTGTAGTTCAAGTCAGATTTCATCAAGTTGATACTCAAGAAACACCTGCTTAAGAACTGCCAAGTTTACTACAAATGGACATATTAGAGAATCTCAAAGAGAATGGCATCAAATTAAGTAACTTTGAACAAATTTCCTAGACAATTGGTACTGAAACTTTGGGGGAGGGGTATTTATTTATTTAGTTTGAGACAGGATCTCCCTGTAGCCCCAGCTAACCTGAAACTATTTAGACCAGGTTGGCCTTCATCTTACAGAGATCCACCTGCCTCTGCCTCCTGAGTGCTGGGATTAAAGGCAAGCACTACCACACCTGGATATACTCAAACTTTTGAACCTGATTCATAGTAAAAAGAAAATTAATTTCCAACCCAGAATACGCATATATAACTGAAATGTTATGGCATTTTTAGAAGTTTTAACATTTATAAAGAAAAATTGTTTTTAATTGTTGGCTCTTAGCCTTAACTTCTTGACTTATTAATGGAAACTAATGATTCTTTAGTATAACTACATTTTAGAATACCTAGTTTTAAAACTTACATGGGGAGATGAGAGATGGCCCAATGGTTAGGAGCACTGACTACTCAAACCTGGGTTCAATTCCCAGCACACGCATGGCAGCTAACAACCATCTGTAACTCCAGTTCCAGGGGATCCAATGCCCTCTTCTGACCTCCACTGGCACTGCATGACATGGGTGCACTTACATACATGCAGGCAATACACCCATGATCTTCTTTAAGGGAGTGTCTCTAGACAGGCTGAAGAGGCTCCAGTGGACAGGAACAGAACGTGCAGAATGCCCTGAAGCCAGCTTTCCCTGGAGTCAGGACTTTGGTTCTCTTCACATATAACATATACTGATCCATGTACTGCATTTTGGGTGGCAATCTGGTAACAAAGGAATGAAGTGAGGTGCTATCTTAATCGGTCTTCTCCATTTCTCCATGGAAATTGAACAGGACAACAAATACTCTCAAATCACTTAAGTAAGTTTGAGACTAAAAAGAACTAGATTTCCACCCATGCTTTGAATTTTGGGAAGGAAAAAAAAGTATGTGGTACAAGAAATAGAAAAAAACATCAGTAGATAATCAAAAAACCCAAGTTGATCCACCATATACTGTACTTATGGAGACTTGTTATCTAAGATTAAACTGTAAAATACTACACTTGTCAATGAGTTAGTTTCATCTGAATCCATAATCAGATAGGATTAGAAAGGCATACTCTAAAATGTCACACAAATAATCAAATTTATCACAGATACTGGGAACCTGGAGAGAGACTGAAACACTGCAGGTCTAGGCAATCCTTGGCTGAGGAATGTTGGGAGGAAACATGCACGTAGAGCAAGTCAGACTGCCTTTGACCTTCTTGATCAAGATACTTTCAGATCATCTCAGTAATTTTCAGATTTTACCTATGATGGTGCATTCTGTGTTTCTGGGATAGCTATTGTTCTTGCTGAACCAAAGACTATTTATCTCAAAAGTCTAGAGACAATTTTTCATTCAAACTAGATCACTGAAAACTTTGTCAAGAATTTTAAACATAATTTCAAAACAGATGAACATCTGTTCACATGCAAATTAAATAACGACTCTTGAAATAGTCTTCCAAAGGAGTGTATATTGACAACAGATTCTAGTAGAACAATTCATCTGTGTTGGCATGACAATAAAACTAGTTATAGTAAGTAAAATGGAAATGCTTAAGGTCATTAAAACAGGAAGAATGCATATAGTTATATAGTATACAGTGTAAAAAATCATGAGAGCTAAACAAAACATTTATTTTCCTTTTTCTTTCTTTTTTCAAAATTCTTCTATCCAGATATAGGGAAGTATTGGTTATAAATAATTTCTGATAAAGTTTTACCTCTTATAACAGAATGAAAAATCCATAATAAACTACATAGATGCTGTGATACACATAGGCACATTTCAGACACTAAAGAAAAACAGAACAGATAACAAAATGTTCCACCATTTCTCTGTCTAAGACCTAGGCTCTGCTGTAACAAACTGCTGTTGTCCAGCATTGCAGCGTCACATAAGCCAGCGAGGCAGTATCATACTGTGATAGAAGATGGAAATACGTGGCATGAGGTCATCCTGAAGACTAATGATGCCTGCAGTCTGTCCCCAGGGATTTGGTACTCCATGAATCTTCTACATCAGTGCAGGTTCCTGCCTCCACCTCAGTATCCAGAGATCATTCCCCAGAGTGTGCTTAGGAATCCCACAGTCAGTCTTTGTTTGGATATGGTATTATTATCTCATCAACTGAGAATAACCCTGAAGTCAGATAACCCAGAACCTGAGATCAGCAGAGATGAATCTCTGTAATCACCATTCTGCTATTCATTGCAATAAGGAACTAGAAACTAAAGCTCTGATGGTTTATTTGGCCTCACTTCTGTATCCCTACGTTGGGTTGATGATTAACTAGGAGGTCTTGACAGTATATAAAGACAGGTCCTCTGCTTGTCCAGATCTCAGTCCTGAGTTGCTTCCCACACTGCCAACACACTTGGGAGATACCCCAACCCCACTTAGAACATCAGCCACCACAGAAGGTACAAACTGGAAGGTGAGCAAACCTGCCCAGCCCATGTACTGCAAAGCTAAGTGTGGCTAGCAGAGGCCCCGTGGACACACAGAAGGAAGCTATAAAATGAAGACAGGTTTGGTAGGCACTGGACACTGTGCAGTATTGGCTCAACACCAGCATAAACCATAAGAGCCACAGAAGTCCACAAGTCCGACTCACCCTCCACCCTCCCTCATGTGTAGATCTGGCAGGGCCCAATTTTCAAGACCCAGGAAAAAAAGTCATTTCTTTTTCTTTTTCTTTCTGTATTTTTTTCATTTCTCTCACTTGTGCTGCCCCGTTCTCTATCACACTTTAGTAGTCTTTTTCTTCATCATATTTGAGAAAAGCATGTTTTTATGTTTTTATTCTTCATATATTTATCTAAACTTGTTCTTGCATTTTTATTATATGGTAATCTTGTACCATATTTTTATTAATTCTTTGAGAATAATATAATGCATTTTGATCATATTCACCTCAACTCCTCCCCTTAACTCCTCTCAGATCTATCTCCAGCACTCTACCTTCCCCACCTTTCCGTCTTCTTTTTAAAAAATTGCCCATTGACTCCAATTTGTGCTGCCCACATACTCCTGGCTGTGGAGCCATCTCTTGGAGCATGGCTGACCTCCCAGGAGCTACACCCTTTAAGAAAACTGTCTCTGCTTCCCCCAGAGCTATCAACTGTCTACAGCCCCTCAGTTAGGGGTAAGGGCTCAGGAACCCCTTCCCACTCCATACAAGAATGTTGACTGGCTTGATCTCAGAGCAGGTCTTGTACAGGCACACAGTCCTGTCATGCCCAGAAAACATCTTCACTCCAGTCTTCCCACCTCTGGCTCTTATAATCTTTCTACACTCTTTTCTGTGATGCTCCCTAAGTCTTGGGCGGGGGGGTTGGGGGATGAAGATGTCCCGTTTGTCACTGAGCACTTCACAGACTTATTCTCTACATTTTGATGCAACTGTGTGTGTGTGTGTGTGTGTGTGTGTGTGTGTGTGTGTGTGTGTGTGTGTGTGTGTGTGTTGTGTATTCATGAAAAGTTTAAAAAATCTATTTATTTATGTGTATGTGTATGCATGTAGGTACAGGTGCCTGAGGCGGCCAAGAGAGGGCATCGGATCTGGAGTTGGAGTTACAGGCAGTTGTGAGCCCCCCCACATGAGTGCTGGGAACTGAAGTCTCATTCTCTGGAAGAGCAGCAAGTGTTCTTAATCATTGAGCCACCTTTCTAGGCCATTGTGTGTGTGTGTATGTGTGTGTGTGTGTGTGTGTGTGTGTGTGTTCTGTATTAACCACTGTCCCTTGTACAAAAATGCTTCTCTGATGGGAAGTGAGAGTTGCACTAATCTATGGGTAAGAAGACATGAATTTAGAAGGAAGTTTGATAGCGTGACCATTTAGCAGAATAATCATAGTAGGTTCAATCCTTAGGCCTGTGAGGTCCCCAAACATAAGTTTTTGGCCAGATTTACAGTACCAGGCATGTGTTGTCTCTTTTGTAGAGGACCTTAAATCCTATCAGAAAGCAGTTGCCCCCATAACATTTGTGCCATTGTTGTACCCTCTTACCATACCAGTCATTATTGCAGTTCAAAGGATTCAAAGCTTGGTAAGACTGATGAATTCCTTCTCCCTGCAGCTTACATAGCACCTTCCAGTACTACAAAAGCTAGCCAGCAGGGAGGAAGTGTCCCAGTCAGTTCCAACTTGAATTTTCTATGTCCTGTGACCAAAGAGTGTCGTTTCTTCAGCAACAGGTTCTTACCATCAAGTTCTTAGGGGAAACAAAGAGCAAAGTCTGTGTTGTTTGAGGAATCTCTGGGACACCTCTGACCAATAACTCAAGGGGAGGTATCCCACTGCTGACACTGGGTTTTTCATTTGGCAATCTACAGCTTCTCGGAGGAACGTTATCCCCTGTGTAGGGTTACTCCAATTGACTTATTTTACATGTAGATATTTGAAAAATGTTGATTTTCATATGGCTTTTTCAAACATTCTTAATATTAGTTATCACTCCTCTTTTTCTGTTGTTTTTTTCTTTCTTTTTGCCTATTAGTTTTTCTTTTGTTCTACTCTGCTATATTTTTAGTAATATTTTCTGTTATTATTGTTGTTTTTTTAAAAAAGGGGGACACATCTTGGGGCTGTAAAGATGGGTAAACAGTTAAGAGTGCTTCCTCTTACAGAGGACCAGAGTTTGGGGGATCCCAGCACCCATGTCAGGAGGCTCACAATTGCCTGTAACTACAGCTTCAGGGAATACACTGTCCTCTTCTAGCCTCCACAAGGACTACACACATGTAGCATACAGAGAAGCAGAAACATACACATATGCACATTCACACACACACACACACACACACACACACACTTTTCAAATCTAAATAAAACTTTATTTTTACATTTCTTACATTTATCTTTCTTATATTTACTTAATTTTCCTTTCAGATTTTCTGATATGAAAACTTTTTACTCTTATATTTTCTCTTTAAATTTTTATTTATTACTACTATGTGTCTGTATAATGTGCATGCATGTATGAGTGTGGGCACACATATGCCATAGCACACAGGAAGAGCAGACGACATCTCTGGGGAGTCCATTCTCTCCCTCCGTCTTGGGATCTCAAGACTGAGTTGAACTCATATCATCAGGCTTGCAACACAATTCCCTTTACCTGTTGAGCCATCTTATTAGCTTTCTTTTCTTTTTTTTTTCTAATCTCTTGTTCTCTTCTCTCTAACATTCCTGTCCACTTATTTTCTTTTCCTTCTCCTTGTTTCTCTTCTATTTTCACCTTTCCCTGACTCCTTCCTTAATCTTCTCTCTCTACTATTTATCCTAAATAATTTTTAACCTTAGTCTATTCTACATTAGATTTTTGATGTCCTGATTTATTATCACTGGTAATGTATCAGTGGGCATTAATTCATTTTAAGTGTATTTCTGTATCTTGTACGGCTTGATGTTGCTATTGTGACAGTTTGCTTTCTCCTCACTGAATGGTACTAGGATTAAGCCCTTAAGAGTAGGCTACACAGAAGATCAGAAGATCCCCAAATAAAACCAAAGAGAAACCCAAACCCACAAAGGTACAAAATACAGCACAAAACGTGAGAAATATGAAGAATCAGGGCAGCAAGACTCCTCCAAAAGTCTTCAACCACTGAATGCAAAAATACTGAAATAGGTAAATTCTAAAGGTTAACTAGCAAAAAACAATCAAAGAATATAAAACAATCATTTTAATTCAATCTGGACCCTAGAGAAGAAGATCAGCAACATAGGGGGAAAGGGCAGCAAAATGTATAAGAAAATCAGTCATACCACTGAAACGTAAGCAACATCAAAAAGATTCAGCAAGAAAACTGAAATTTTGAAAAAAAATGGAAGTGTTAGAAATGATAAACACAAAGTGCCAAATAAAATACAAGGATGAAATCACCACCAATAGACGACCATGCAGAAGCAAGAACATAGGAATGGAAGGAAGACAAGGCTGAGCAAACACCATGCTCAAATACTAATAAGGAAAACATGAGCATGACCACAATGTCAAGAACTCAGGGCTACAATCCAGAGACAGGACCTAAGAATCCTCAGGGTAGAAGATGGGCTGAGATAAACAGTAATGACACAGATAATCGATTCCGTAAAATTACAACAGAAAATTTCCAAATATAGAGAAATAAGTTGACATTCAAATGCAAGGATCAACAGAGAACAACCTCTCCAAAACACATTATAATCAAGATATCAAATATACAAAGCAAAGAAACAACAGTAAAAGCTGTAAGGGACAGATACCAACTCACTAAGGAAAACACAGCAGAATATCAAATGTCTCATTAGCCACCCCAATGCCATGGAAACATAGAATGATATATTTCAAGTCCTGAAAGTAAATAACTGCTGGCCAAGTTAACTATATCCAGCAAAGCTATTAAAATTGACAGAGAAATAAGTACATTTTAAGATGAGTACACACTAAAGAAGGTTATAGAAACTAAACCAACTCTGTAGAAAGTATTTAAGAAAAGAAATTCAATACATACAAGAAGAATAAAGATAGACACAATCAGAAAAGTACAAGAAATGATAAATTTCATGAGAGGAATCGATGAACAAAGGAGAGGTAAGAAGGAATTCATCATGCCATATACAGTAAACCACCAAACCATTAATACTAACAGGAGAGAAAGCAAAGAACAAAGAGTACTCCAACCAACCTGGCCCCGCCCTCACCTCCCTCTACTTCCCTGGTCCTGCAATACCCGCCAGCCTCTTTCTGGGGCTGAAAGCCTCTTTCTGGGGCTCTGAGGCTTACCTTTCCTCTCCCTGATCCTTTGCATACAGTACAACCCAGCTACTCAATCCACTCCCTGGGTAATCTTGGGGCTTCTTCCCTCCCCATCTGCCTTTGCATCCCTGCATGGCGAGGCCACAGCCAGGGTCTCAGGTCAGTGCCACCAAGTTCCTGAGGCCAAAAGCATTCTTAGAAGACTCCAGACCTAAGAAGAAAGTCTGAAAACTTCTGATCCACATTGGA
>NW_008360320.1:1011700-1012336 GCF_000622305.1 Nannospalax galili | reverse complement strand
ACATATAAAGGAAAACCCATTAGGATTACAGCTGACTTTTCAGTGCAAACTATGAAAGCCAGAAGAGCCTGGACCAAAGTATCCCTGGTTTTAAATGGCCACAGTTGCCAACCCAGATTACTATATCCAGCCAAAATGTCTATTATAGTTGAAGGGGAAAGAAAAAGCTTCTGTGACATAAATAGGCTGAAGGAATTCTTGTCCACAAAACCAGCCCTTCAGAGAGTTCTGGGAGCAATACAAAGAGCTGAAGAAAGGAATGACTATACCCAAGGGGTTGCAGAAAGAACTCCAACGAGGGTATAATAGTGTATAAGTACAGCTATAGCAAGATTGTAAACAACAACAAAATGACAGGATTCAATACTCATCTTTCATTAATAACTTTAAACATTAATGGACTGAACTCCCCAGTCAAAAGACACAGACTATATGAATGGATCAAGAAACAAAACCCATCTTTTTGTTGTCTGCAAGAAACTCATCTCACTTTCAAGGACAGAAACTATCTCAAAGTGAAAGGATGGAAAAAAATATAGCAAGCAAATGGCACTAAGAAAAAAGCAGGCGTAGCAATCCTAATATCTGACAAAATAGACTTTAAACTGAAACTATCCAGAAAAGACAAAGAGGTCC
>NW_008360320.1:1008676-1009362 GCF_000622305.1 Nannospalax galili | reverse complement strand
AAAGAAATATATCTCTAGATAAGGTTTATTTGAGACCAACCGGTCAGTACCCAAGATTTATCTGCAGGACACGCAGTAATTAAATATGCCAGAATGGTGGAACTAACCTTCTTGGATGTTTAACAGACATACCTTGAGATCTATACTAATTGGGTCAGAAGGATACAAAGGACACTTTTTGCACCTTGCCGTCCTAGGTCGATTAGTTCCCAGGAACTATGAGCATCTCGCAAAATGTCCTGTAATGGTGGTGGGTCATCTGACCTCTTGATCAAGGAAGCCAAGGAGATGCCACCAGATGGACTTGAACCAGTGTCCAGTCTATAAAGAGGAGGGTCAACATGGAGGAATCATTTCCTCCATGCTTCCAAGAGAAGCCAACAATGGTCGAGCAGGACCTTTGACTTATCTTCACATAGATGGAACTGGTAAAAGAAAGGAGCCAGGGGCTCCTCCCAAACCCATGGGACCCCTGAGGAACAGATCCTCTAACGACCTCAAGAGTAAAAACAAATCAGTTTATCTGGTCCAATGGTATGTCCTTAAACACCCAAAAGGGAAGTATAACCAAAGATTAAAGGGGCCAATATAATTTCATAAGAGCATACATATATATATAACTAAAACTTACTTGACAAACAGCAAAGCCAGACAGGCGATACCTTCAGTCGAGATGTTGGCCAGGA
>NW_008360320.1:1005971-1008602 GCF_000622305.1 Nannospalax galili | reverse complement strand
GGGGGAATGGATGAGGGTGCTGACAACACAGTGGTCAGTGACAGGGATGGCAGAGTATGGAGGCTCTAGTGGGAGAGGAAGGCTGTCTATCTGATGAGTTTGTAATCATGCTCAGATGCCGAGGAGCTCAGAAGGTGGGCGACTGTGACCAGTGATAGTCATGTATATAGAGATTAGAAATGCATGTGAAAACGTCTCAATGTCAATTGCCTTGGAATGAATTCTTCTGTATGAAAAAAAAAAATAAGTATCTTCTTGAAAAAAAAATGTGAAAGATACCATTTGTTGTTTCAACCTGCTAGATTTGGAGGTTATTTGTTATAAAGCAACAAATAAGACCATGTATATTGTGCAGGATATTAAGGATCAGAAATACAGTAATATATGCAAAAAAAAAAAAAACAAGCTGGGGTAGCTATTCTGGTAGCAGATAAAGCAGACTCTGAGTCAAAATTAGTCAAAAGAGATAAAGAAGGCCACTGTATATTACTAAATGGAATAATTCTTCAAGAAGATATAACAAATATAAATTGCATTCACTCTGAATTTTGGGTTACTAGTTTCATAAAACAAACGCTAATGAACATTAAAAGTTTTATAGGTCCTTATACAATAATAGTGGGTGACCTCACTCTTTATTGCCCCATTCTTACCTTTAGATAGGTCGTCTGAACTCAAAATCAACAAAGGGATATCAGAGCCAAACTACACCACAGATCAAGGACTTTCTGAAAAGAGCTCCAGTAGCACAGAATATAATGTCAAGAATTGACAAATGGGATTGAATGGAAGTGGGCAGTGAAAACCACTGCACAGGATCACTCAGTGAATGAGAAAAACAGTTTATTGACAAACTGTTGGACTACCTCTCAAGGACAGAGAAATAGCCACAAACATAAGTAGGATAAATTTTATAGGTAGGTAAAGGCTTGGGTGACTTACCATGATGCTCTCACCTGGGGGACGGGGAGGGGTGACTGTTGAGTTGAAAGATGAGGGAGCTGTAATTTTCCTAATAAGCAAGGAGTTTTATGAAACCTGGTCTCTGTCAGGGGAAGGGGGGTTGTAAAACCTGGTTTCTGCAAGGGGAGTTTGTGGAGACTGGTTCCTGGGGAATGCTGTTTCAATATTCCTCTTTCTAGTTGTGGAACCTGTTGACCTGACTTTCTTGGGGGCTTGGCAGCAATGCTGCCATTTTGAAGACCTAACAGGGATGATATGGCATTAAAAGCTTCTTCACAGCAAAGAAAACA
Source organism: Nannospalax galili (assembly GCF_000622305.1). Taxonomy (NCBI): domain Eukaryota; kingdom Metazoa; phylum Chordata; class Mammalia; order Rodentia; family Spalacidae; genus Nannospalax; species Nannospalax galili. The sequence continues at coordinate 1,007,349 of NW_008360320.1, read as the reverse complement.
ATCATCAGAGTGATTGGCCAATGCATAGAATAAGAAAATATTGCTAACTCTGCATCTGGCAGGAGATTAATATCTATAATATATAAAGAATAGCAAACATTAAACAAAAAAGAGATCCAAGCAATAAATGGACTAATGAACTTCTTAAAAGAAGAAATACAAATGATTAGTAAATATTTCTAAAGTTATTCAGCATTCTTAGCCACCAGGAAATGCAAATTCAACTGCTTTGAGATTTCATTTCACTCTAGTCAGAATGGTCATTATCAAGAAAACAAATGGCAACTGGGGCTGGAGAAATGGCTCAGAGGTTAAGAGCACTGGTTGTTCTTGCAGAGGACTGTTTCCATCACCCACATGGTGGCTAACAGCCATTTATACTCCACTGCTATGAGATCTGACGCCCTCTTCTGACCTCTTCAGGCATCGCACAACAAACATTCATACACACACAATGAAAATAAATAAACCAAAAAATTATTGATAATTAATACTGATGAAGATATGGAAAAAAGAAACATTGCTGATAGGAATACAAACTGCTGCAGCTACCATGAAGTCAATGTGAAGGCTTCTCAAAAAACCTCAAACCAGAACCACTGTATGACTCAGATATCCTACTATCCTGAAGAATGCTTAAGTTGATATACTAACAAAGACACTTCCATACTCTCTTTATTGTTGTAGTATCCACAATGGCTAGGAACTGGAACCAGCCTAGATGTCCATCCAAAGATGAATGGATAAACAAAATGTGGATAAACTTACATACACATCATGGAAGTTTATTCAGCCGTAAAGGAAAACAAAATAATGGGGCTGGAGAGATGGCTCAGCAATTAAGAGTGTGTACTGTTCTTATAGGACACTTGTTCAGTTCCCAGTCCCTACATCAAGTAATTCACAATCACCAATAGTAGCTTCAATTCCAGTGGATCTAATGCCCTCTTCTAGCCTCTACAGGTGCCTACACAACGCACATAAACTCACACAAGCCCCAACACGTACACAAAGAAAATTTTTAAAAACTTTTTAGGGACTGGAGAGATGGCTCAGCAGTTAAGATCACTGGTTGTTCTTGCAGAAGACCTGGGTTCGAATCCCAGAACCCACATGGCAGCTAATAACTGTTCCAGGGGATCCAACATCTTCTTCTGACCTCTGCAGGCATTGTATGTTACGAGTGCACTTACACATGCAGGCAATACACTCATACACATAAAATAAAAATAATTTTTAAAAAATACTTTGTTGTGTGTATATGTGAGCATTCGTGTGTGTGTGTGAATATGGGCATGTGCATGTAAGTCAGGACAACTTGAGGTATGGGTCCTTTCTTGTCTCTTTGAGAAGGGTTTCTTTGTTTTTGCATTGCATA
>NW_008360320.1:978356-1005560 GCF_000622305.1 Nannospalax galili | reverse complement strand
TCGATAACTTCGGGCTGGAGAGATGGCTCAGTGGTTAAGAGTACTGGCTGCTCTTGTAGAGGACCCAGGTTTGAGTCCCAGCACCTACCTGATGGCTAAAACCTGTGCGTAACTCCAGTCCCAGGGGATTCGACAGCCTCTTCTGGCCTCTGTGGCATTGCACAACATGAGTGTAGGCAATGCATGCATACACATAAAATAAAAATAATAAATAAAAATTTTAAAAAAATTTTAAAGAAAGAAAAACTAAAATGATCCTTTGGAGGAAAATGGATACAGCTGTTGATCATCATATTACATGAAATAAGCTAGACCCAGAAAGACAAACACTGCCTACTTTCTTTCATATACAGACTCTGGGTTTAAGTTTATGTGTATATGGACAATGAAAATAAAAAGGGAATTGTTAGAGAGGAGACAGATATTATAAAGGCAAGCCAAGGGGGGAAAAAAAGAGTATTAGATGTGACATGAAAACAGATGGGGGCATTATTTGAGAGGAGAAAAAGGGCAGGAGAAGGCAGTGGGCAGAGATAAAGAAGAACAAAGTCTAATGACGTATGTACATGAAGATGCCACAATGAAATCCATTACCTTGTATGCTAATTTGAAATGTAAATTTTAAAGATAATAGAAAAAAAGAAAGTGCAGGACATTTTCTCGATTATTCATAGAAGGCATTATTCTCATTTCAGTAGCTATCAGATTTGAATACAGAAAGCATGCTTTTCAGTTTTTGTTTAAAAAAGAAGGAAGTATTCTTCCAAAGATTTAAAAAAATAGACTTTTCCCCCCATTTGTAGAACTTAATGTCAATTCATTCGACTTCATTGTTGAATGTATTGTGTTGGTGCTCAGTAAACAAGTCCAGAACTGATTTCAGTTCCTAAGGCTGAACTAAGAAGCAGTCTCAGGTTCTATGACCTTCCTGACAGGTGACTAGATCTCTAAAGCTCCTTCTCTGACAAAGGGAAGCTGCTTCTAGAGGAACACAATCCCTTCTACTGCCTCCCTAAAGCAATCTAGTCAGAGAAGATTAACCCATAGGAAAATCTGTATGCTTCTGTGTTGTATGAAGAGGGTGCTTAAGCCTTGTACTAGATAGCTTCGATTGTTGATTTGACATACCTGGGAAGAGGGAACCTCAGTTGGGAAATTCCCCTCTCAGAATGGCCTGTGGGCATGTCTGTAAGGCATTTTCTTGATTGTTGAGTGATGTGGGAGGGTCCAGGCCACTGTGGTTGGTGCCTCCTTCAGCAGCCAGTCCTGGGTTGTTTAAGAATGCAGTCTGAGCACAGGCTAGGGAAGCAAGTCAATAATTAACATTCTTCCATTCCTCCATGGTCTGTGTTTCAGTTTCTTCCTCCAAGTTCCTGCCTTTAGTTCTTGCCCTGGCTTCTCTCAATGATGAACTGTGATCCAGCTGTGTAAGCCAAATGAAGTCTTTCCTCCCGGAGTTGGTTTGGGTCTGTGTTGTGTCACAGTAATAAAGAAACCAAAGCAGGATACGCTCAACCATCTGTCCCTTCTTTGAGTCTCATTCTTTGTATGTATCTCCTGTGCATATGCATATAATAAAACTATATACCTTTCCCTCTTGATTTGTCTACTGTAAGTTTATTGCAGCGTATTCAATGATAGAAGCTTTAGAAGATGGAGAGTTTCTTAGAACCCACTGTCGTGAGAAACTATATCCAAGAAAGTCAGGTAAACTAAAATCTACATACCTGCTGTGTTCTGTGAAAGAGACCAATAAAAAGATAAAGAACTACTTAGAGTATAATCAGTGCTGAGCTGATTATATTCTCTGCTTCCCAGCTACCAGAGGGTCTTATGGAGCACAGAACAGTCATATAAAAATATTGAGGTTGGTGGATCCTGGAGTTCAGTGACCAGAAACGCGAATGATTTAACCCACTGAGATCAGCTTTCCAGAAAGGAGGGCAGCAAGGCTCAAACTAGGAATTCTATGTGAGAATGCTACCTGCAAAGAACTAGAGAAACAAGTCTTTGAGAAGGATTTGAGTCTCAAACCAAAGTACCACTTCTCAGGCTTACATGAAGGATTTGTTTTCAGTTCATGCCCCACAATAATCAACATGCTTTTGGAATCTAATCCACAAAGTTTACGGTCCTCATGGCTATTAAGACCAGTGGAAGGACTTAAAGATCTTTCCTCAGCTTCACCCTCAAAGATTTTGATTCAGTCAGTCCATGATGTTTCAGGGCATTGTATCTCCCCAGACAATTCCAGTGTTCCACCAGAGTCTGAAATTTAACAAGCTCCCAGGTCATGCTCATTGCCACTCTAGACTCAGTACAACACACCTTAAACAAAGCTGATGTCCTCAAGGTGTGCTTCCCAGACTACAAGCATCTGTCTGGGTTACTATAACCAGAGTTTCATATACTATGCAGCAGATTAACAACAGAAATTTATTTCTTACTATCCTAGAGATTTGGAAGTCCAAGATAAGTCACCAGAAAGATCAATATTTTGCAAAGGCCAGTTTCATCATTCATGGATGGCCCCTCCTTGAAATGGGCTTGCATGGCAAAAGGAGCAAATAAGCTCCGTTGGGCCTCTCCATAAGACCATCACATCCAGGAAGGCTCAGTCCCTGTGAATAATCATCTTCTAAGCCCTAACTCTCAATACTATGGTACTGGGTATTAGATTTCAGCATATAAATATTGGGAACACACAAAAACTGAGAGCATGGCACCAGTGTATTTCTTTAAAAATATGAACCCTTGTTACTCATGAAGGGAGAACATTTTCATAATTTTTCTTTCTTGACATGAGACACATTTCCATATGAATTGCAAAATATGAAAAAGAAAATAAATGATTCTTGAAACTAATATTTTTCTGACATTTTATCCTCTAGTAGTTACCTCATCTTCCTAAGACAGTTATAGATTGTAATTTAACAGAGGACAGAAAACAGTGACTTAAATATCAACACTTTATAATATAAACTGTGACTAAAACCTCAGACATATATCTTCTATGTTCTTGCTGTTTTTAAAATGCTTCAACTTGGCACATGGCATATTGTCTGTCTCCCCAGGTTTTTGTTTGAAAGGCATTCTTGCATCATAAAGAGGTAAAGAAGGAGTGACTACATAGGGTTGAGAAACAGATTTCTCCTACCACAGTTTGATCCTCAAAGTCCTTCATTTTTCACATTTTAGAAACCTACATTATCAGCAAAGGATAACGATGGTTCTTGGAGCTTCAGTGAGAAGTACCTGGGAGCATTGATGTTATGCAGACCCAGATTCAAGTCTATACACCACAGCTTCTAACTTGGAGAGTATGGTCCAGTTATTTAGGATTTCCAAACCTCCACTTCCTTTAAGTGGTAACTAGGGATAATAATTCCTCTTTTGAAAAGTCATTATCAGCAGTGTATAAGAAATGTATGTTACAGTGGAGCTGTTTGGTCATATCACAAGTTGAATATGACCTGTCCCCCATAGACTCATGTTTTGAACGCTTGGTACCTACCTGAAGGCACTATTTTAGGAGGTTCTAGAAACTTTAGGAACTGGAGGAAGTAGGTCCCTAGAGGTATATTACACCTGGACTTTTTCTGTTTTATTCTCTGCTTCCCAGCCACCACCACATGAGAACCTTCTCTGTTCCTACCACCATAATGCTCTGTCCAAGTATATAGGACAAGCATCCATGCCTTGAACCCTCTGAAGCTGTGAGCCAAAATTAATCTGTTCTCTTTTAAGTTGTTTATGAATGGTATTTAGTCCCAACTATACAAAAGTAACTGAAACATGATAGTTCCCAAGCCCTTTCTCTTATTAACTGCTATTGTACTTCAGATAGGGCACCTAGGACAGAGTTAAACAAACAATCCACCCAAGCCTAGATGTTGAACCAATGAGTTTCCTGATCTTACTCACAGTAAAAGTATAAGTGATTCATGGACAGCTGTATCTCTGGAAAGCCCATCCCAGCATGGGTAGCTACTCACAAAAGTTAGATCTTCAGAACCACCCTCAAGTTGTCTCTGTGGGAAAGTTTCCTCTTCCCCAGAAATGGTTTATTGCTCCTATAAACTAGAAAGGAAACTCACAGGTCTTCTAAATTTCTGAGCCTTCTGACTCTTATAAGTTTGGTAAGCTCCCTGAGTCTTGTGAGATTTTCTCCTCCCACGAAGAGGGAATGTTTCAATTTGGAAGAAATAGTTATACAACACCAATTTATTTAATAAATATTTTCAAGCTTTGGTAAGTGGGAGATCAGAGGGAAATTATTTGTGATGTTTAATATTAATTGCAATCTGACAGAATCCTTAATCACCTTGGAAAAAGGCCCCTGGGCATGCTCCGGTGGGATTGTCTAGAGCAGGTTAACTGAGGTAGGAAGATCAACCTACCTCTTTTGTAGCAAGTTACCATGCATTGGGGTCCTGGATAAATAAAAGAACAAAATGAGCTGAGCACAAGTATTCACTACTTCCTGCTTTCTGACTGTGGATGTGATGTGACCTGCTGCCTCAAGCTTCTGCTATCTTGGCCTGCCTATCTTAACGGACTATATCCTAGAACTGTGAACAACAACAACAACAACAAAAAAAAAACCTTTCTGTCTTTAAGCTGCTCTGTCAGTTTTTATCACAAAAAAAGATAAGTATCTAATACACTATTTGTTTATAAATTAAAGAAAAAATAAGTTTTTTTAAAAAAAAATCACCAAAACTTAGCTCCTAAACCCTGTGGGGGAGCAATCATTGCCCTTACATCTTCTAGGGCACACCTATGCTTCTGATGAGATTAGGAGCACCAGAGCCCTAGAGTACAGTGACATCTTGCTGTACAGTAAAGCACACAATAAGGAGAATGTGAAGCCTTTTTGTGACCAAAATAACAAGAAACGGGCTCAGGTTTCCTGGATATTGTAAGATACACTGTTACCTGTTTACATTTGTGACTTTCCCAAATGTACTTATGCTCAAAATACCTTTGAATGTGCTGCTGTGTGAGGGTCTCTAGGCTTTTATTCGTTCAATCAACTCTTATTTGTTGAGGTGCTTATTATGCATCAGGAAGAATACTAGGCCCTTGAGATACAATGGAGAATAAGAAGTCTTTGTTCTGTTTACAATATAGTGGAGAGACACAAATGGTCTCTGAGGAAAAGAATTTAAGCTACACAGATGAAAAAATAGAAATTTTTGATCCCATAGTCATCACATTCTCTTAACTTGCTCTGTATGCCTTGAGATAATTTGAGATCTCTACCTTCGGATAAGTTGAAAATAGAATGTGGGTAATAAAAATAAATACCATTTATTGAGCTTTCTGTATCAGGCCTTTTGCTAAAGCCAGCCATGTAATTACCTCATTTTATCCTCACAATGACTCTATGAGGGAGTACCGTCATTGTTCCTGTTTTATATGTAAGAAAAATGAAGGTTAGAGCAAACAAAGAACCTTTCAGGCTCACGCGACTAGCTACAGGACCAAAATCCTTTAATTATTTTTCCTAAGTCCAAAAGGCTCTGAAAACCATATGATTTCCATAATCATTTAACATGAAATTCTGCCTTAAACTACAATCCTTAAATTTCTCACTTAAGGAGAAAATCTCTATATTTATATATTTCTCACAGTAACACTGGCATGGCTTGATGAAAGAGCATCAGAGGTATTATGTAGCATATACTAATGCATTGTCTACCTTTTTCAAATAAGAACAATTCTGTATAACTCTAGCTAATTTATCTCTAGGCCATTCTCACCAGATGAATCTTAACAACCCTTTTAGCAAGTCTATGATACTTATGTCAGAAGCACTGTAATTTATCATCTAAACATTTCAGAAAAAAAGAGACCATTATAAATAATTGCTCTGGGACACTGGGCATAAACTGGTGCTCCAGTTGAGCAGAATATATGACCTGCTCCATTTTGGTGATCATGTCACCTAAGGAAAACTGAAGGCCCAGTAAGAGCAATAAAGTCTTTAGATCTCATCTGGTCTGCATTTGCTTCCTAAAGGAATGTGAGGGCTTTTACCATAAGGTGTGAGGAGTTTTAAAAGTATATTTTAGAACATTTCACTTATTATTTTTATTTCATGTGTATGAATGAATTGCCTGCACGTACGTAAGTGCACCCATCTGGAATGCCCACACAGGTCAGAAAAGGGTGTTGAATTTCCCTGGAACTGGAGTTACAGATGGTTATTAGCCTCCATGTTGGTGCTGGGAATTGAATTTGGGTCTTCTTCAAGAGCAGCCAGTGCTCTTCACCACTGAACCATCTCTCCAGTGGTAGAATGTCTCTTGGTTTTGAGAAGGCTCCTTCTAGGTCAGAGTAGATGATCCATGAGCATAAAAGCAGAGTTGTACCAATTTATACTAGGGAAAATATAACGCTTCAAAATATTATGTTAACATGGACAGAGGAACAGCACAGATGCGAGGGAAGGAATGACAGAACTTCAGATGATGGCTAATTGGATATAGAAAGTTTTTTTTTTTAATGCAGAGTCTAGGAAATTGTATGATTTTACAATTTGGGCAGTTAAGAAATGATTTGCAGAGATAAGGAATACAAGAAACAGTAGCCAGTTTGGAGAAAATGGCCTGAGACTTTCAGTTTCAGGTTATCTGTGGGATACTTCAAACTCTACTAGCAGGATTTTAGATGCAATTAGGTAATAAACTTCTTTAATGGATGATTGCTTCTTTTAAGTATCTTACTTCTCATCCCCAGTGCCCTAGCACAGTGCTTTCAATATTATAGATGTTAGATGGAAGTTTGTGTCTGTTGTTTATAAGCAGTTATGTGGTTTTAACCTTTAGTCTACAGTAGGAGCCCTAGTCCAAGACGATTCACCTATTAATTTTGGTATGGTGATAGTGAATTTGGATATGAAGAGAACGTATATGCCATCCCAGAATATGTCACTTCTACATGAAGAGTCTTTTGAGTTTAAGGCAATTAAGAAGAAGCATATACAAAAAACAAACAAAAAAAACCTCTCTGCTATCCTGGGTTTGCTTAAAAGCAGGACACAAATGTATAAGGCTTCTTCCTCTTTCTACAGTAAGAAGAAAGATGGATCAATACTAAGATCAGCAAACATTTAAGAGTACCTATCATGGACTAAGCACCAGGCAAGAGAGTCCCCAGTACATGAGAGCACATAGAAAGCACCCACACACAGCGTACAGTGCATATAATGAATACACAGATACCCAGCTAATAAGATTTTGTTGTGCCACTTGGAGGTAATGAGGTCATAGTCAATCAAATAATGACATCAAAACTACTATCTCCAAATAATTATTATATCATTTTAATTATATCATTATAAAAATATACTGATAGTTAAATTCTCTAGTCAGCTTTGCTGAATACCTCAAATCTCCCTAGCTCTGATAACAGTTATCTGATCAGCATTATGTCGTTTTCATAATTTAAAGAGGGCATTTTAGCCTCCCTTTCCTTAACATGAAAAATATTCAGCTGTTAAAAAGCAAAAAAGATAACTCAGTCTATGAAAAGACTGCCTCACTGCCCTGCCCTTCTTTGAATAATACCCCTCTACCAAATGCTTAGCCTTTATTTTAATGATTGTGATCTAATTATTGTTGGCAGTAAAGCCTCAAGTGCACTAAACAATGCTTGAACTTTATAGTCTGGTTAGAAATGAACTTAACCTGACTATGTGTTGGGTAAAAGAGACCAAAATACATAGTAAAAGCCTGCAAAGGCACATGGATTTGCTGGGGAAGTAGAAGAGTGTTGAGAGCAACCCTTTTCCTCCCCATTTGCTTTACCAAAACTTGCAAATGAGTATTTGACATATCTTCTCCACAACTGTTTCACTTAGAGGATGTTGTCAAACCATCCAGCACTGTGAGAGTAATAATATAGAATAATGGCTTAAAATAGGAAACGGAGACACAAAAAGATGGATTTTTAGGGGCTAGAAAAATGGCTCAGTGGTTAAAAGTATTTGCTGCTTTTCCAGAGGACTCGAGTTCAGTTCCCAGCACCAACTTCAGGCAACTCACCACCACATTTAACTCCAGCTCCAGGACATTCTCTGACATCCTCTTCTGGTCCCACAGGTACCTGTGTACACACTTGCACATATACACACATATAGGTGTACATATACATATAAGTGAAACCTGAATGGATAATTTTTAGTATGGATTTTTTTTAATTTATCAATTTCATCCTTAATGCCTATAGGTCTTCACTTTCAAAATCAACAAACTTTTATTGGGTATATTTTGAAGCAGATTCTAGGCCAGGAGGGCCTCACTGCATGATCATGTGAATAAGGTCTTTGCCACAGTGACATCTTTCATAAACTCCATAAGCTTCTGAAAATGGGAGAAATGTGATTCTGAGGGTGTTACTAAGCCCTCAGTCTTTGAAGTTATTAATATACATTTATATGTACCACATTTTCCCATAAATTCATCTTGATTCCAAATGCTCCAATTTTCATAAGAACATGTGGACTCCAGGACACATGTTTTTAAGTCATTATTATGCTGGAGGATTTGGCTTTGTCCCATGGGATCAGTGTATTTCGTGCAGGATCATTACTTATGAACACTATTTTATGAAGAGAAGGAGGAGAACAAGTTCTTTGATGGACTCTATACTCGTTCACACAAGCCCAGGATGGCTATTCATATGGAGAACATAATGGAACATATCCATGATGAGTTTCTACCAGCTTCAAAAGAAAAAATCCCTACCTCTGAAGTTGTCATCTCTGAATAATGGAACAAATTCAAGAGGTGAGCCCACTGGGTTCATTGGGTGAGTGTTATCAGGGATCACATAGTGTTCAAAGAAAAGATCACTGTTTCCTATTCAAATACTTGGTATCCAAAGAAGTTAACTATGAGGACAGAGTACAGCCACCAATGTTCACTTTACTGCTTAAAATATTTATTCAAAGACCAGAATTCTTGAGAAAAATGTCATCTCTGTGCATGTTTACAGTGGTAGTTTATTCATACAAACAGGAAAATGTTCCTTCTGATTTTCACTCCAAAGGGACGGTAAGAAGTCTATGAAATTTTAAGCAAGCCATAAAATTTCCCAAAGCCTTGACTGAATGGGCACAGAACTTCCATGCCTGAGAAAGGCTGATACAGAAATGTAGGGTTCATCCACAGACAGAGCAATACCTGGCAAGTTGAATGAAAAGCAGTAGAGCAGGCATAAGTCAAGCAAGGTGTGCTGACTGTTCTCGCAGAGGTTTGCACTAACTGGAGCCTGGTCCAAATCAAAGTCCAATGATCTTGGGTCCAGAGGGAAGATTAAGAAACTGATGTTGTCCTGAGAGGAGCAATGGTATACAGGATAATAAGAGTGGCTGGGTTTGGGCACTAATCTTTTGCTTCCTAGTCAAATAAATCAGGGAAGAATCTGGATAAAGTCAATAAAAATATCCCAGTTAGTTTTGGCAAGTTCCCTAGCAACATCTGTACAATGGGGACATGAATGGCCCATATCTCAGTGTTGATTCATACAGAAGGGCCACAATCTAAGTGATCTTTATCATTCATACCTCATGCTATAAAAGTAGCCTCTAACTTTAACATTACTCCTTTAGCTTAAGGCATTGCCCTCCTAAGGAAAAAAAGAAATACAAATGTGAAACTTTGGAAAAGAAATTATTTCATCTATTAACAGGTATATTCAGGCTTGGAGACTCCCCAGCCCTAAGAAAATGAAGATTCAATAGTTTTTGGGTTATTTAATGTGTTTGGATGGGGAGATATCAGAAATTCACAGTAAAGGTGGCCCAAGGGATGGGTAGTCTGCTAAGTGAATCTCATAGTTCTTGGAAAGAACAGAACAGCCTTCACTTGAAGGAGTGCAGAGTACTCACCTGGAAAGGAGAGATTTGTCACAACAACCTCAGTGTCCAAGTCTGCACAATGCTGGCCATGAGCCAGAACCTATAAGACTTACAAGACTTAAGGAAAGTGAGTCAGTCTAAGTGGAAACCCGCGTCACTTTCTTCCCTCTTCCAGTCTTCCTTCTGTTTCTCTTTTCAGTCTTAATTTCTTCCCTCCCTTTTTCTTCCCTTCGTCTTTTTTCCCTTTGGTAGGGTTGAAGGTATGTGACCCTAAAGTATGACAGAAAAATCAGAATATGCTACTCCAAATATGCCTCTTTGACAAAAGTATTATTTGATTTTTTAAAGTTATTTATTTTCTTAAAATCAGACTATGGTCTGATAATTCAATATGTGTACATATATATAATGATAAAATCAGGGTAGTTAACATTTCTATAATCTTCAACATGTTTTCAATTTTTGATTAACATATAATAATTGTACACCTGTACATACTGAGCAATATCTCAATACATGGATACAATGTGTATTGATAATTCAGAGTAATTACCATTTCCATATCCTGGTTTCTAAAAAAACAGTAGATGCAGGTGAAACTCTGAGAAATTTACCCTGTCACTAACAAAATGTATGTGTACTGTATAAGCTAACTTTCTATCATTGTGACAAAACACTTGCAATAAACAACTTAAAGGAGAAAACATTTTTTAATTTAGTTTCGGAGGTCTCAGTCCGTGATTGCTTGAGGCAAGGCAGAACAACATGTTGAGGAGATCGTAGAAGAGAACTAGCTTACTTCATGGTGACTAGGAAGCAAAGTGAGAAAGAGGAAGTGGTTGAGATCACATGATCCCCTTCCAAAGCACATCCCCGATGACTGACTTCTCCCTCTAGGTCCATTTCATAATGGTTCCACCATCTTCCAAATGTGCCATTGTCAGACAACCAGGCCTTCAACATAGGGCCTTTGGGAGACATTTAAGATCAAACCATAAACTCTGTAAAGAAAATCTTCATTCTTAAGGATATCTCCCTCTGAACCAGGGAGAGACTATGGCAAAAGCCTTAAGGAATCAGTCATTGGGGAAGCAGTTACTTAAATCTGTCCTTGGTCTATGGTATAGTTTCTGACCATCTTGTCTTAACCAGGCCTCTTGCTATACCTTTCTTTCTTTGCTTCAGAGAATGATGAGATTTTAGTCTGAGGTTTAAGACAATTCTTTGAGATCTGCTATAGACATAAACTAATTTCTCGAGGTTATCTTACATGTATACAAGAGATAAATACATTAAGCCTCTTTTTTCTTTACTGTTGTTACTGTGTCTTTCTATATAGCAAGTCCTAGACAAGAGCTCACAATGGATGAAAGAAAAAATTCACTTACATCTCACGTACCTTCTTTCCTTCCTTTCTTCCTTCTTTCCTTAGTTCAGAGAAAGCATATTGTTGCTTCAGTCAACTGACAGAGTCTTATCAATTTTTAAAGAGGAACCATTTGGGGGCATGACTTAGAAGCATGTGCACTGCCCTGGAGATAAATATTTACAACCTTATAAGACAAAATGAAATAAAAGGCTCTATGAGGCCATCCATGTAAATATTGAAAATAAGTACTAAATTGTACCAATGCAGATAAAAGGAAAAGAATGTGTACAAATGTAAAGCAGTTGAACTGATTATTTGAATAGAAACAGAACAAAAGAATTTAGGACTCACTTAAAAATCTGTGTAGTCTTCACTGCATTGATGCTTATGATGAGCCTCTCTTTGTTACAGATGTGGAACCAAAAGGAAATTGATAAACTTCCTTTCTAGATTCTGTGTTCAGAAAAGGATATTTCTTTTGTCATAGACAATTCATGAAAAATAATATTTAAGTGTTATATGCATACTGTTGTGTGGCCATTTCCTCCAATTTTAAATATTCCCTCCAGGAGAGAGGAGGAGACTTATAAGGCAGAGGCAGGGGAGTGGATGACTGTGAGATTGAGACCAGCCTGGTCTACATAGCAAGTCCCAGGTCAGCTGGGACTACAGGGAGACCTTGTCTTAAAAAGACCAACAAACAAACAAACAAACAAACAAAAACTGCACAGCTGGAAGCTAAGAACTAGTAACAACCAAGTTTATATGATCTCGAACCAATACTCTCTCCATACTGCCTGCATGAGGATGTTTCTAGTTTTGTGAAATACATGAAGATAAGTACCAGTGATATCAGTCCCACCTGCCTACATCTGGTTCAACAGATTAATCAAACTGAACGAAAAGAAGAGCTAAGAAAAAGTTCTACAGAAAACATGAGAATTGAGATTCTATTCAAATATGTCATGAAACGACTCATCCTGCACTCTTTCTGTAATGAGTTCTCTGGCTCTTTACTGACTTGAGTTTCCATTTTCTGAGGTTACACTTCATTACGCAGACTTCTCTGAAAATAAAAACATCACACATCAAAGTAGGACTTGTTTTCTGACCTATTTTTGATGATCATTGGCGACAATGAGGTTTCTGTACATCTCTTTCATATGCTGGCTTTGTGATTACCCCCATCTTCTGTTCTTCTTTACACCCCAGGGCAATTGCTACATTTTGTGAAATGCACAGCTTTAAAAGGAATTTCCATGTGGAGTTATAGAAACTGGAAACCACATTTCTGAGCAAAGAACCATTCCTTGGGGCATTGTGGATTAGTCTTTCCACACTAATGAGTTAGGATGGAGACAATTTCTTTTGCAGTCCCACAGTGTACTGAAAATTCCCTGCACATAATTGTTTCTTTTAAGCCAGTCCTTTGGTGTTTGCCTACAACAAGCTATATATACAGTGATTGCCCCTAAACTCAGCTGCTGTTCATTTAGCCACTTAGCTGGCGATGCCTGCCTCTTTGTGGAGATATAAATCAGACACAGCCCAGGCTGAAATCTTTCTGTGATTTTTAGGTATTGCTCTACCTACCACCAGACCACATCCAAGCTCTATCCTAAAGCCTTGGATTTCAGGCTATTTGCCTAAAACCCATGCCAACCATGACTCTTCAAGCCAGCATTGTACTTCAGCATATATGGCCAAATGTCTTCTGGACTTTGTTGAAACATGCTGAAAACTGAGGGGATCTTTGTATTGTTTTATTTAACTGAATTAAGATTTCCCAGAATTTGATCAAAGTAGAATTTCTATGACTTTCTTTTTATTCAGTTCTTAATAAGCTGAAAAGCCAAAGATGAGTGACACTGATTGAAATATTAGATCTGCAATACATACTTTGTGTAAGAATAAAAGGGGTCTTTAGCACCATTTCAATGCTTTTCTAAAAGAAATGATGAAGAGAGGGTATGGGAGTAACTAGACCATAGTCACTTCAGAGGATTCTAACATTCAAACTAAGCAATTTAAATACAGATATATTGAAGTCATCCACAAGTATTAATTAAGCAAGGAGCCTGAAATTTCCACTGTCTGACAACAAGCAAGTCACTACTAGATCTACCAGATCATCAATGCTCTCATTTGTAGAATGAGGCCTACAATACCTTCTTTAAAGTACTTCTGTGAAGCTTATTCAAGGTCAGGTGTGTAAAAGTGTTCTGCAAACTGAAGGCCCCTCTAGCAGGAGTGCCACGATGTCAGGAGGACCAAACACAGCAGCTGGTCCTCTCCTGCCCTGATAACTGGGTAAAAACTAGGCTCCTCTTTCTTCTCTCCTCTGCTTATCTTCTCTCAACCTATCCTATGTACTGTATGTATGCATGTCTGTCTTTAGAAACTAAGAAATACCACTAAGAATATAAAGAACAGCAGCTAATATCAAAGTCTGCTACATACATCCACATTCTCATTTCATTCATGAATGAGTTGTCTTGCCCACTGTCTCACAGCTGCACATCCCTTCTCTCTTGGAGTGCCATCATTCAGACTTCTAGCCACTGCAATTTCTATGTCCCAGGTCACCACCTATCTCCAAGTTGCAGCCTAGTTAAACCGTCTTAGTCTTCATCTTGCTCAACTCTCAAGTTGAAATATCCCCTTCAGTTTCATCCTAGAATACCTCTTGTCTCATAGGCAAACCTTCTTTATTACCCCAAACTCTGTACTGGGAATACTCTTTACCAGACTATTTCTCCAACCACTCCTCTCCTCTACCTCACACCTTCCTAAATGGTCTCTTTCTACTTGGTAATTGTAAGTATCTTCGCTTGCAGTGTGTCCAGTTTTATTATGTCCCATAAACGGTGAACTCCTTCCTATGGTCAGAGATTTTGTCATAGCAACAGAAAGCAGTCTATTCAGTTAGTCAACTCCAGCTAATTTTCTAGAAATGCCATAACAAAATTCTATAAACTGGATGGCATTAAACAACTGAAGTTTATTCTTCCATAGTTCTGAAGCTGTGAATCTGAGATCAAGGTTTTGGCAGCATGGGTCTCTTCTGCAGCCTCCTTCCTCGGCCTGTGTATGCGGCTCTTTCCCTTCTGTTTCCACGTGGTCTTCTCTCCACATGCAGTTGTGTCTTGTCTCCTTTTCCCATAGGAACAGAAATCTTCATTGTCAACATAACTAGGTTTAGATCACCTAAAAGGCACTGCTGGATAGATCTGTGAACCTGTTTCTAGAGAAGTTTAACTGAGTGTGGGGGGAGAACCCACCCTGATGTGGAGCACCATCCAGTGGACTGAGAGCCCAGGATAAATGAAAATGGGACAGGAAAAAGTGAGCTGAGCATAGCTTTAACCTTTCCCTGCTTCATGACTGTGGACAGAGTACGAGCAGCTGCATCACGTTCATGTTGCCAGGCCTTCCAGCTGTGATGGCTCTGATTCCTCTCAATCTGTGAGCCAAAGCTCGCTCTTGCTTCCTTACATCACCTTTCTTAGGTATTAAGAAAAGTGAGAAAAGTAACTTGTATAGTCTTTATTCAGGCAGCATCATTCGGCCCAGGTAGTCACGTGCTTTCTTTTCATGAAGTATACATTGGGACTTGGAAAGAACTCACAAAGTCTTTCCACTTTCCATAGGTCATAATGCTTTCAGTCAGTTTATACCATTATTATTATGGTATTATTTCAGCAGAACACCCCAGAATATAATTCCTAACGTTTTCCTGTCATTAATGGTTTCATTAATTTCCAGATTTTATTAAGTACTGCTCTTAATATCAGGCATGAATTTTTATTGTTAATTAGCACAATGGATGCTACAATGGGCTTCTCTGGGAAAACAGAAATTATTCACACTGAAATAACCCAGGCTTTAGGAAAACATTTCTTTCTTTATGTATCAAGCTCAATATTTCAGTTGTTTTTCTGCTGTGAGTTGCAAAGGACCTGGATTTTGCTTGCTTCTACCAGGGGAGCAATCCTCCTTTGAATCTTAGAGGTCTGCAGCACTCTGCAAGTTTTTTTCTAACTTTACTACTTCCTAAGGCACTAATAAAGTTAGAAATGCATTTTAATCATGCTTATGACCTTGTTGACCACATTGATAATGCAATGATTTGGCTTGGAGTGATTAATCCTGCCAGCTTCATTATAAGCCTGGGGTTGTGGTTAACTGTTGTGGTTCACTTACTGTGAAGTAAGTCAGTTCTTACTTCTCTTTATATCTAATGGTTCTATGAATAAGTAAGTGCTGAATGCTACAGTAATGTGCTCTGATTTCTCTAGGGTTTCTTAATATAGTAGTGGTGCATCAGTCACTCCCTCATTCATTCACTCATTCATCTGTCTGCCTACTAAGTACTAACCCGCTTTAAGGTATACTTCACCTGTATGTGAAGTTGTCTTAACCTGGAATGTCAACCTTCTTTACTTTGTCTCCTTTTATAGTCCAGAGATTAAGATGTCTCTCCCATGGGCTCCAGCTCACACTCCCCTACAAATGTTATTGCTTATGGATCTGGACTCAGATTACCTGGGTCTAAATCATAGCTCCACTCCTTACTAGCTCTATGACCTAGCAAGTTACTTACTTTCCTTGAGTTTCATATCCTCATCGCTAAAAGGGAGACAATGACAAACCTGCCTAATATAGTTGTGATAATTATACTTATTTATTCAGTGACTAGTTATTGAATAACATATATATATATATATACATACATAGTGTCAACTATTCTAAATGCTAGCTAAAAGGCAATGAATAGAACAAAATACCTGTTCTCCTTACATTTATGAGGGAGATGGACAATGAACATGTGGCATAATTTTTGGCTAGAGAACTACAGGAAGTATTATGTTCAGAGTAGATAATGTAAGGAGACTGACTGAAGATGAGAATGCTAAGCGCAAGGAAGAAATTATAGTGGTATGTGGTAGCGGGATGGAATATAAGGATCAGTTTTGATCATGTTGAGATATGGTCAGAGTACACTATATTTATTTATGAAACTGAAAGAACAGATAAGATATAGGCGTAGGAAAGGACTTTCTAAATTAGACATCAGTTGCTCAGTAATTAAGGTCAACAATCAAAAAGTGGGACCTCATTAAACTAAAAAGCTTCTGCACAACAAAAGAAACAAGAAAGTGAAGAGAAAACCCACAGAGTGGGAAAAAATCTTCACCTCACCAGTGACACATCTGACAGAGGTTTAACATCCAGAATATATAAAGAACTCAATAAACAAAGAACCAAGGAAACAAATGACCCAATTAAAAGATGGGCTAAAGATCTAAACAGAGAGTTCTCAAAGGAAGAAATAAAGATGGCTAAGAAACATCTTAAAAAGTGTTCAACACCATTTAATTAGGGAAATGCTAATTAAAACCACCTTAAGATTTCACCTTATCCAAGTCAGACTGGCTAAGATCAAGAAAACAAATGATACCAAATGCTGGCAAGGATGTGGGGAAAGGGAAATGCTCATTCACTGCTGGTGGGATTGAAACCCCTTTGGAAAGTAGTGTGGAGAACTCTTAAAACACTAAAAATGAATCTACCACATGACCCAGTTACACCACTCCTTGACATATACCCAAAGGACTCATCCTATTGTAGAGACACTTGCTGCTCTTTTCACAATAGCTAAAAGATGGAAGCAACCTAAAGTGTTCCTCAACTGATGAGTGGATAATGAAAATGTGATACATTTACACAATGGAGTTCTACTCAGAGGCAAGGAGAGATGAAATGATGAAATTTGCAAGTAAATGAATGGAACTAGAAACTGTTATACTAAGTGAAGTAACACAGACTTACTCTTAAGGTCATTTGAGGATCTGTTCCTCAGGGGTCACATGGGCTTGGGAGGAGCCCCTGGCTCCTTTCTTTTACCAGTTCCACCTATGTGAAGATAAGTCAAAGGTCCTGCTCGGTCATGGATGGCTTCACTTGGAAGCATGGAGGAAATGATTCCTGTGTTGACCCTCCTCTTTGTAGACTGGACACTGGTTCAACTCCATCTGGTGGGGTCTCCTCAGCCTCCTTGATCAAGAGGACAGGTGACCTACCACAATTACAGGAAATTTTGAGAATGTCTTTCTTTTGAGTTGTTGGCCAGGGTGGCCCAAGGGGACTCCCAGATAGTAACCCAGCATAAAGCTGAGAAAATGAACAGCAGACCCCAATTTATCTAAAGGAATACTGACAACCGATTGCTGCTAGATGAGGAACAGCTGACCTTCCTAAAACAAGGACCTCTAGATAGGCTGACTAGATTCACCAGATGGACAAGTAGTGGGGAACGGCTGGGGTACCGACATCACAGTGGACAATAGCAGGGATAACAGAGTATTAGGGCTCTAGTCAGGGGAGGGAGGCTATGGGAGGGTGCCATATGGGAAGTAGGTATACAGTTGAATAAGATGGTTTGGGATGTTCTGTGTGATATACACGCACAAAAAATAAATCAACAAATTTTTAAAAATGAATTATATTTGAGGAGGAAGCATAAAAAGTTATGTCATGTTAATTAGTAGAGGTGATAAACCGATATTGAAATCTACCTGATGACTTTATAGACATACACAGGTGCCAAGGATCCACGTGCAACCGATTATGATTAGTAATAATCAGATACACACAGATGAGAGATGCATGCACTGACATCTCAGTGTTATTAGCAAAACCAATGAGTCTTTCTATAAGAAACAGTATATTTTAAAATGAAATGGAGATTTATTTTAAAGGTTAAAAACTCATTGAATTTTATGTCTTATAGGACTTATACTGAGTTCAATATTGTATAACTGTATTAATTCAACAACGAACCTAAGAATTTTATAGCCACTTTTGAAAGAGATGTATCTTTGCTCTGGAAACTGTTAATGAGTATGTTAAAGCTGTAATGAAATGCTTCTTCTAAAATAATTAATTAATTAATTTTTAAAAAAAGAAAAAAATGAAAGATGAGGTAATGAAATTTGCAGGTAAATGGATCAATCTAGAAACTGTTATACTGAGTGAAGTAAACACAGACTCAGAAAAACAAAAGACGTATGTTCTCCCTCATTTGTGGATCCTAGCACCAAATCCTTATAATAGATGGAATCCCACTAAAATGGGCCAATAGCCCATGGAAAACAGATGACAAAGAGACCAGAAAGTTCAGTGCCTTGCCACAATGGGAGGAAGATCACACCACACCTACCACCCCCTCCAAGGCTCAGGGAGTTTTGCAGAAGAGGTTAACAGAAAGAATGTAAGAGCCAGAGGAAAGGATGGAAAGTTAACGGGAAGTGTCCTCCAACCACTGTGTTGGCAAGTGATAGTCACACCTCCATCCCATGCCATTCAAGGAGTTAATGGGGGAGTCAGTTACCACTCCCACCCAGTCAGGTGACCTTAGCTGCATGTGGGGGAAGGGCAAAGGATATATAGCCGAGAATGCCATGAGGCACCTCTCTGGCCATTTTGTGCAGCTGTCAGGAAGTCACAGGATCTATATTTGAGTGCGGACTTTCCAGTGCAGCTGTAAATCATGGGGGGGGGGTTGGAATCTTCTGTAAATAATCCCTCACCCTATGCTCTGTTAGCAAGCCCAATAAATGTATTAGGATTTTCCAAAAAAAAAAGGAAGAAAGAGAGAAAGAGCAGAGCTAATGGAAACCTTGATTATTCCACCAAAGGTGACCTGTTGCCAAATCCTTTGGTCTCTGATTTTTTTTTTCTTTTTTTTTTTTTGGTCTTTTTGAGACAGGGTCTCCCTGAATCCCCAACTGTCCTTGAACTAACAGAGTTCCACCTGCCTCTGCCTCCTGAGTGCTGGGACTAAAGGTGTGCACTACCATGCCAGGCTTGGTCTTTGATTTCTTATTCCTATTTTTCCCCCTTAGATTTCATTGTATATATTTTTTATGTAACCTGTTTCAAGTTATTTCTGGAAAAATGTATCAAAAATTGCCTCTCTTTGGAATAATAAAAAAAAATTTTTAAATAGTATAGCTAAGGCTGGGGCTGTAGCTCAGTGGTCAAGGACTTACTTCACACACATGAGGCCCTAAGTTCAACCCCCACTATTGCCAAAAGTGGGTACTATAGCTCAATGACAGAGTACTTGCTTAAAACATATAAGGCACTGAGTCCGAACACAGCACCACTGTGATGGTTAGTTTTAGTTGCCAACTTGACACCATCTAGAATCACCTGAGAGGTAGTCCTCTGGCCATGTCTGTAGAGGATTTTCTTGACTACGTTAATTGCAGTGGATAAACCTACCCACTTTGGGTGGCACCTTATACTAGGCAGAAGAGTTCAGATTGTGTAAGATTACAGAAAGCTGACCACTAGTGTGCATGCATTCATTTCACAGCCTTTGTCCGTGGTATAATGGGACTAGCTGCTTCAAGCTTCTGCTGCCTTGATTTCCAGAAAATGATGGACTGTAACCTGGAATTGTGAGCCAAATAAATCACTTGCCTCTTAACCTGCAGAGACATCTCGCTGACCCTCCAGTTTCTTATATATTCTTTTTGGTCTCCCTGTAGCCCCAGCTGTCCTGGAACTCACTATGTAAACCAGGCTGGCCTTGAACTCACAGAGATCTGCCTGCCTCTGCCTCCTGAGTGCTGGGATTAAAGGTGTGCACCACCACTCCCAGCCCAGAATAGATAATTTTTAAAGAACAAGTTGAGCTGCTACTTGCGTTATTGATAGAACTAGCTACGTCTCCTCAAATTTATATATGGAATATGGAAGCTCTTACTATGCGACTCTATTTGGACATAGGTTTCTTACAAACTAAATGTGGTAAAATCTGGAAATTAATGAAACTGTTAATGGCAGAAAAAGATGAGAAATTATGTTCCGGGATGCACTGCTGAAATGATGGCACCTAGCACTTGAGTTCTCATTCAGGGCTGCTGATGCCCCGTGCTGATGATAACTAGCATACACATTCTCCCTCCAGTGTATCTGGCAGTAGTATAAAGTGACTGAAAGCATTATGACCTCTGGAAAGTGGAAAGACTCTAAGAGTTCTGCCCAATTCCCAATGTATACTTCATGAAAAGAAAGCATACCACTACCTGTGCCAAATGATGCTACCCAAGTTCAGCCTATATGAGTTACTCTTCTCACTTTTCGTAGCAGAAAACTGATGTAAGGAAACAAGAGCTTACTTTGGCTCACAGATTGGGAGGAATCAGAGCCATCATAACTGGAAGGCCTGGCAGCGTGAGCATGATGCAAATACAGGTATTTGCTGTATCCACAGTCTAAATATCTTTTAAAAGCTCACCCAGCACTTGAGAGGCAGAGGCAAGTGGAACTCTGTGAAACTGAGGCTAACCTGGTCTACACAGAGAGTTCCAGGCCAGCTACAGGGAGACCCTGTCTCAAAAAATACCCTAATAATGATAACTTAAAATCATCTAGTGAGATGACTTAGAAGGTAAAGGTGTTTGCCACCCAGCCTGACAACCTGAATTCAATTCCTAGGACCCATGTGGTGGAAGGAGAGGACCTACAGCTGCAATTTGTCTTCTCATCTCCACATGCACACCGTGGCAAGCATGCAGAAGTATAAATAAATAAATAATAAATAAGTACTATTTTAAATTAAAAATAAACAAAATAGTGCAAAATTGATAAGCCAATCACATAAGACTACTAGCCATGTAGTACTATTAATATTCATTCTCAGTACTACAACAATATTCTATGGGGCTGGAGAGTTGGATCAGCGGTTAAGAGTACTGACTGCTCTTGCAGGAAACTCACGTTTGATTACTAGCATCCTCACGGTGGCTAACAACTGACAATAACTTCAGTTCTATGGGATCTGACCCCCTCTTCTGACCTCCACGTGCATTGGATGACATGGGTACACTTACACACATTCATGCCAAGTACTCATACACATAAAATATAAATAAATAAATAAATAAATAAATAAATAAATAATAAATAAATAAAACAATATTCTAAACAACTAATGTCTCAATCTGTTGTGTGCTGCTACAACAAAACACCAGAGGTTGGGAAATTTATAAACATAAACTCATTTCTCACAGTTCTGGAGACTGCAAAGATCAAAGAGCCTGGCATCCGGTGAGATCTTCATATCATGTTATTCTAGTCCAGAACATAACACAGTGAGAGTTCAGGAGAGAGGGTATAATTCACTAGCATAACAAACTCACTTCTGCAATAATGACATTAATCCCACCACGAGAGCTTTTAATGAAGTCTTAAAGGCTGCCACCTCTCCACATTGTAACATTGGGGACTAAATTTCTGGCACATGAATACTGGAGAACACAATCAAACCTTAGCACTCATACAATAATTTTTATTAATTGTGCAGGAAAGATTTCAATGAATTTCAGGAAGAAGAAAAGAATGGAAATGGGTGATGAAGCTTTAGTCTTTTCACCATTTTTATTACGTTTATTAATTTTTTAATAAATATGTTTTTTATTTCTTATTTTTATTTTATGTGTATGCATATATTGCCTGCATGTAGTAAGTACACCTGTGTCATGCAATGCCCACAGAGGACAGAAGAGGCTGTTGGATCCCCTCAAACTGGAGTTATGGACAGTTGTTAGCTGCCACATGGGTGCTGGGATTCGATCCCAGGTCTTCTGCAAGAACAACCAGTGTTCTTAACCACTGAGTCATCTCTCCAGCCCCAATTTATTAATATTTGTGTTTATACATGTATATATTATCTTTGGGCATAGTCCCCACTTGCCTTCTTTTTCATCACCCCTCTATTTTAAAAACGTTTATTTATTTATTCATTTATTTGATCTTTTTGAGACAGGGTCTCCCTGTAGCCCCAGTTGTCTTGGAACTCACTATGTAGACCAGTCTGGCCTTGAACTCACAGAGATCTGCCTGCCTCTGCCTCCCTAGTGCTGGGATTAAAGGAGTGCGCCACTACATCCGGCCAAATGCAATTAATCTATAAAAACTTTGCCAAAATGTATTTAAGCCTAAATGATAGACTTATGAATATCTGTTACACTACATTATCTGTACATTTCTGCATGTGATGTATTTTATAATAAAAACATAAAATATAATCGTATTTTGAAATAAATCCATGAGCTACCTTTCTAATGACTAAAATTGGAAAATTTCAATAATAAACAGAGGGATCCCTAGATTGCTGATGAGGCTTTATTTCTGGGTGGGTCCACGGGGGTCTTTCCAGAAGGGATTGGTGTGAATCAGGTTGAGACCTGCTCTCATTGTGGTGGGACCCTCAGCTGAGTCCCTAAAGGAGGAAGGCAGAGGAAAGAGAAACTCAGTCTCCTCTGGAACTGGGACACTCTTCCCCAGGTTCTCAGGCCTTCAACCTTTGACTAGAGTTATACCATCAGTATCTCTGGGTCTGAAGTCATCAACCTTGAAGTGAGTCACACCACTGAATTCTCTGATTATGGTAAATTTCTCTCATAAGTTCGAATTCCATACTCTAAACTAGAGTTCCTCAACTTTGACTCTATTGATATTTGGTGCCAGATAAGTATTTAGTATCCTGTACATTGTAGAATGCTTGCCAGTACAGTATCCTGGGTCTCTGTTAAACAAACAAAACTGACCCCTGATATTGCAGACAGCTTGCTGTGGGATGTCCTTGGCTCTATTTCCAAATAAGCCAACCCCTCAATAAATATGGCTTACATACATATTTTATGCATTTGTTTATGTAAAATAATCATATGTATAGATGAATGATAGATCTACTTTATGTAATGTACATGAATATATGCAGTTAACATAAATGTATACATGCATGCATGTTGTGTTTCTCTAGAGGAGGCTGATGAATGCAGAGCTTATACTTTTGCAAGAGTGATATATTTTCAAACAGTTCAATAGGCTCTTTAAGACAGTTTCTGAATTATCCTCAATACTCATTTGCAAATGAAAGCTAATGTCTTTTGAAGTAAGTACTAACTATGCAGTTAACAAAGAAAATATTGTAACATATGTGTGGGTGAAATGCTAGGTCTGCCAAAGTAGCCTCTAAATTGCCCAAATATAAAACACTTTTTTAGGTTTGGCATGATTTTCCTATAGCCCTAAATGGCCTGGTACTAACTATATAGACCAGGCTGGCCTTGATCTCACAGAGATCTGCCTGCCTCTGCTTCCCAAGTGCTGGGATGAGGCATGAGCCACAATAACCTTATAATGCAATTCTATAAAACAATCCTATAAGGCAATCTTAATTGATCTTTGTGTCATTTGAAGGCTCAACCTTTAAATTATGCCAAGTTCTGTGCTAGATCCTCATTCTGGAAGGCTTATATTTATCTTGAAGAACATCCCTGGCCCTGGGATTAAAAGAACTATATATACTTATAAACTATATATACGTATAAACAGCTCTAAAATTACTCTTTGCAAGTAGTATGAATGCTATATACCAACCTTGACAAATTTAATGGACTCACAACTCCAATTACAACTTGGACCTTATAGTAAATACTTATCTCCATTTTGAGTAAAAAGTTAACTATCTCATTCTCTCATGTTGGAAGCAGAATTGGGTTACTTTGGCAGTTTCCAGCTCCCCATCACCAAATCCCACCATGTTCTTGGCACAGCTATCTGCTCTTTACTATGTATGCCTCTGTAAAAGGCATAGAAATACAACATGTTAGACTTACCATGATGACATCCAAAGTCCATGTAAACTGTGGAAATATGCTACAATGGCCACTCCTCAAACATCGTGTGGACTCAAAGACCTCCAACCGCTTGTTCTGAATCACCAGTTAGAGCTCTCTGTGGGAAACTTACTTGGTCAAGGCCATGGTCCACAGCTCGCTCTCTCTCTCTCTCTCTCTCTCTCTCTCTCTCTCTCTCTCTCTCTTTGCTCCCTGCCTATTGGCGCAGCACGACACCCCTGCACTTTCCCCATCAGTCTCTTGGTGCCCCTCTTCTCTTGTGGATTGGGAAGCAATACATGGCTTCTGTTACTTGCTGCCTTCTCCGTGTTGTGTCATGTTAACAGCTCTGTCCCACACTTGCCTGACATCCCTGAGTCTAATTTCATTCTGGTTAGGCTTCTTCTATGAAGAAGTTCTCTTGGTAGAAATAAACTGGACACATCTTAGACAAAAGCCACAAGGATGTCTGTCAGAAGAAACACGCTTCCTGAGAAGGATGTCTAGTCTGAGGTTCAAAACTTAGGCATTAGGCTGTCTGTCTACCAGGTCAGAGAAGTACCCTGTGAAGGGTATACCATAAGCACCCAAGTCCCTTAAATTCTCATCAAATCAGAGCTAGTACTTATGACTCAGGAAAGAGACCCAGAGACCAAGTCAAAGAGAAAAATAAAAGCAATATCCCAGGCTGGAGTGATGGCTCAGCGGTTAAGAGCCCTGACTGCTCCTGCAGAGGACCCAGATTTGATTCCCAGCACCCACATGATGGCTAGCAACAGTACGTGACTCCAGTTCCAAGGGATCCAACACCCCCTTCTGACCTCCAGGGGCATTGCAGGAGACGGGTGCACTTACATGCAGTCAATATGCTCATACATACAAACTACAAATAATAAATAAAATATTTTTAAAAGAAACATCCCTTCGTCTTTGCATAGGGCTTATTCATTATCTCTCATTTTTATCAAATGGCTTTCTGAAAAATTTTTTAGGAAAGAAGTATACTGGGATCGACAGTCTTCAAAAAGTCTGTAGCTATAGCTAAGTCAAAGGTCAGCTCAGATGGAACTTTCAACTTATTTTTCAATTTCTATTCTTTTAAAAGGCCATGTGACAAAGTGTTTCTTTTCACATAGCAAGAAAATGGAAGGTCCCAGATGATGAGAGTAGACAATAATAATCATAATTATGATAAAAGCACTGTCCATGCAGTCTCCCAGAAGATATTTTATACAACATCAAGAGCTTACTACAAGAATGGGAAAGATAAAAATTGTCCTCGTACAACTGGTATTCTGGCATTTGAAGCCAATAGTGTGTCACTGATAGAAAATAGCATGTTAATCAGGTATCGGATTCAGAAGCAGATAACACTTTCCTCCTTTGCTCTTAAAACAAGTATTTTTAGGTGCATGGATGGATGTGTTCTAGCAACAAGGGATATGTTTGTCTCTAATCAATAGGCCTCCAGCCAGGAATGCAATGTTTTTGAGATGTACAAGTTGTTTTCTAACTTCAGCTGTTTGTTTACTAGTGTTTGAGTTAGGCTTTAGAACTGAAAAATTGGAGAATGCCATGTAGAATGTTTTCTGATTTGTGACTCATAATATAAAAACAGCATTTTACCACTTATATCCAAGTAATTATAATAGAATCACCACACGAAATAAAAGCCCAAAACCTACCAAATTCCTGCCAATGCATAGAGGTCACCTGAAATAGTTGCAAACTTGGACATGACCTATAATCAGTAACTTTTAAGAGGGCCAAAGGGTATCTCTAGCCAAGGATCCCCCGTAAACATTGTAGTTTATCAAGAAGAAGAAATAAAACAGTTTTGTTTGCTGAGTGAATGTGAAAACCTCCAACCATATCCCCAGAATGGTCCCACAAATGCTGGTGTCTAGGCTAATAGTCCCACACCCTGAATCAGAACTTCACTTTCTAAGGAATCTAAACTGCTCTAGGAAGAAAACTAGAGATAATAACATTGGAGTTTGAACTGAAAAAGAAAACCAACAAGGAACAGCAGCCAAGTGGAACCTGGGGGAAGCGCTCAGTGCCTGTCCTCGCCAGCTGGGCACAGCCAGGCAAGGATTACCCCTCAGTGCCTAGGTCTTGAACATGAACAACCAGTGAAAATGATAAGACAAATAGGAATGTCCCAAATGAGGATAAACAGGTTAATCTGGAGGAAACAAAGAATGTCAAGATGTTTCTAAGAATGTACATGGTAACAAACATGAGGCCACAGAAGAAAAGAGAAACGTGCTTGTAAGGAGAAAGCTTATACTCATAAATCTTAGAAGACGGAGTGTTCCAGGAAAGAGAAGCAGTTGTGTGAGGGCAAAGAGAGAGCATAGGCCATCAGCTTTTACCGCAGGAAAGGCAGGGTGTGTCAATAGTTCAGTGTAGGTACTTTCCATCATTCTGGGTCAACAGTGTCTACTTATCTGGTTTGTGGTTCTTGGATGACTTAAGGCAGGGGAAATATTGACTAGAGCTAGATAAGAAAGTGGCAAGAAAAACAAATTAAAATTTAAAAAGAATAAAAAGGGACTGGAGAGATGACTCAGCAGTTACAAACACTATCTGCCCTTGCAGAGAGCCCAGGTACGATTCCCAGCACCTATGTGGCAGCTAACAACCACCAGTAATTCCAATTTCCGGAGGATCCGACACCCTCTTCTGGCCTCCTTGGCATTGCATGCACATGGTGCACCTATATACATGCAGGCAAAATACTCATACAGATAAAATAAAAATAAAATTTTTAAATGAACAAATAAAAGAAAGTGGCAGGTGGGTAGCAAAAAGGAGGAACAGATACAGACTCTGGTTGGCCAGTATTTGTCTTAGTACGTTTGTGCCACAGTAACACAGTGTTATGAACTAGGAGAATATAAAATGAAAATGTGTTTCTTACAGCTCTGGAGCTTAGGAATGCAGGCAGCAGCATGTGATGAGGGTTTTCAGGCCAGGACCTCACACCGTAGATGGTGGAAGAACAAAGGAGGCCAATGTTATGTCCATACATAGTAAAAGAACAAAGGAGTAATGATGAGACAAACCCCCTCAGTCAAGGCCCTGGGAGGGCCCCGATCCTCTTCATAAAAGAGGCCTCATGGCCTAGTCACATCTCAAAGATCTCACCTATTAATATGTCACACCGGCAATACCCGAGCTTTGGAGGAGCAATGCTCACAACCACAGGATTATGCACTTGCTCCCCTCCCCACCAGTTTATGGCTTCCTCAAATTAAAAAAAA